>NC_142608.1:22360873-22594123 GCF_041222555.1 Hakea prostrata
GGTTAAGGTTTCCCTTTTCCTTTTATTACTTTGATTATTTCTTTTCTGCAATTTTTTTCTCTAATATCCATTCCCCCGATCGGTGGACTGTAAGCTACGGCAAAGGGTTCACGATCAAAGTCATTATAATTATACTCCCCTTCCCTAGATCCAGAGCTGACACTCGGATCACTTTCTTTTTATTTTTATTTATTTATTTATTCGCATTTTCTGCCTTTATTAATTATGCGTTGGTTATGTTTTTTTTTTTTTTCGTCTTAATTTGGATCGCATTAGATGTATGGATTAGGACCGTTCGTTTAGTTTAATTAAGTAATTAACAAATTTGAATCATTGCACTCTCGCATTACCATTAAGAGGTCAAATTCTAAGTGGCATATCTCCTTGAGATCGACCCGTTAGCTACACGATACCATGCGCTTGCGGTTACTTTTTATTTCACAAATAGTGAAACAACTGAATCAGAATCAAATGGCCTTGAACATAAGTTGTATTTTTTCCTATTCAAGTCTTCCCTATTAGCGGCAATTACATTTGTTTTCATAATAGTCTAAAAAACCTCTTCTTTTTCAACAACCTATGATCCCAGATTCATTTACCAGATGGCTTGAGTGATTCTGTATATAGTAATGTACTTTGACAAGATGAGAGTGGGAAGATTAAATCCTCCAATCTCCATAATAGAAAATAGCATTCTCTAACTCAGTCTTGTTATTAAAATTAAATACTGGTTCCTTCCACATATACTTCCAATTCTTTTCTCATCAGGATTTGAGGAATAGTTGATAAGTATCCAGAACTTAAGGAGGCAGCAAAACAAAAATAAAAGCAAATGCATCGACGGAATATAATCGAAATTAGCTAGAACTTTGGAAGTGGAAATTAAGTTAATCGCAGAAGACAAGGAAAAAAGAAAAAAGAAGAGCAACGCGTTTATCCATCAAGGACAAATGACTACCTCTGATATTGCATATACTATCATTTTTATGACAACAACAGCATTTTAACGGGGCGGAGGAAATGAGCTAATGTGAATAAACCAGACAGAACACAGCTCAAAAAATGAGAATTACAAAATCAATAACCTCAGACCAAAATCAAGATAGAATCCACAACTCAAATGAAGAAATCATTTAAAAAAAAAAAGGTTCAAGGTTGACTTGATCTATAAGGATAAATACTAGCTCTGATATTGCATTAACTACGTTTACCAAAAAAAAAAATATTGCATAAACTACCATTTTTATAGAACAACAGCATTTTAACGGGTGAAGGAAATAAGCTCATAAAAATCAACCAGACAGAACCCACAGCTCAAAAAATGAGAGTTAGAAAATCAATAACCTCAGACCAAAATCAAGATAGAATCCACAACTCAAATGAAGGACTAATTAAAGGGGAAATTAAAGAAGAAGTTCAAGGTTGCATACCCAATAACACGCCGCTCCTCGTAAATCCTAGAAAGAACACCCCTATCCTCATCGCCGCAACCAAGAAAGCACCTTTTCTGCGTATTTTGCAGGTCGCCCATCGAAGATTTAATATATTTATCAGAACCAACTATCCTATCAGCTCTTGTAGATTTAATACCCACCATGCTACTCAAGCATCGCACCTGTACATATTTCTCGAATAGCCCAATTCTCCTAGCAGACCTAATCAACATTCCCACACCATTTTCACGCGATACCAACCTCACAGCTGCCTTTGAAACCGACATAAATGGAGGCATTGTAACCTCGATACCAGAAACCGAAAACCCTAATAAACTGAACTCAAGGCTCAGGAGAGAAATTCAGGAAATTTCCCCCACAAATCTAATCCAAAACAAAGAATTACAGAGTTTAGAGCTTCCTCTATCCGTTTTCAAAGGGGCTAAAAAAAACCAAAAAACCTCACCAATTCTTTCTGATGTCCTGAATGGAAACAAATAATGCCTCGTTCTGAATGTCCTAATCAAACAGCGGCTTTTTCTGGTTCACCTTTTATGGTGAAACAAAAGGGAAACCTTCGAAATCCAGGACAAGATCGTAACCCATAACTTAGAAGGATCAAACCCAATAACCCTCAATAGTAAATTAAAAATCCTGCGAGAAAGAATTGATAAGAAATGGAGTCAGAAAAGAACCCTTTTGTTTAAATCGTTTTTGGTTGAGGTTAGAGAAGATCACCTGCCTGCTTTATTATATTATAAGTCTTCAGCGTTTATCTCGTCGCTCCCGCGAAAGGTGGAAGCACTCAAGCACTTCAATTGCTTTACGGCAGACTCTCTCTCTTCTTCTTTTTTTTTTTTTTTTTTTGGTAAAAGACTCTCTCTCTTCGGTTCATTGGTTTAGTACATGTACTTTTTTTCGGTCACATATAATACATATGCATATACGTATTAGTTATGCGAAATTGCCTAGAGTTAAATGCGCATGAATGGTGTCAATCGATATGGTTTGGACAATTTGGTACCATATCAACTTTGAATATCAAAAACTGTACTATATCGAATTTACCTGTACTCAAGGGCAGACCCAGAATTTAATATTGGGGGACCGAATAATGGAAGTCTAGTTGGGGAAGCACCAATGGTTTTTCGCCACACATATTGTGTCCTACCTTATAAGATCCATTGGGGTCCCACTTATGAATTATTTTAGGGATAATTACTATTGGCCTTCGGGACTTTGATTTTATTACTACTGTATCCCCTGTGCTTTTCAAAATTACTGATCCAACCTTCAATTTTGTCTATAATTACTATTGCTCCCTACCATTAAGTTCCGTTAGTTTACTAATGATGTGACATCTTTAAATTTTTTCAAAAATCTCAAAATACCTTTATACTTATCTCTTTACTTATTTATCATTTTGTCAAGTTACAATAGTACCTTTAATTAACTATGGACAAAAAAATAATTATAATTCATTTTATTATAAAAAAAATAAAACCACCAAATATAAAAAGAATGATTGAATAAAACTCAAATAAAAACTAAAGAATAAGGAAAATCGAATTCAACTCTGATATGGAGAAGCTGTGGGAAACCAAATTGGATTTGGATTTTGCCCATTTTTTTAATTCAAAATAAATGAAACTTAGTGAAGGCGGGAAACTAAATCAGATTTGGATTTTGTCAATTTATTTAATTCAAAATAAATGAAGTTTAGTGAATGTGGGAAACCAAATCGGATTTGGATTTTGTCCATTTCATTAATTCAAAATAAATGAAGTTTAGCGTAAAATTGACATTTAATCTGGTTTTTATAAATGGGATAGCATCGTCTTTTGATTTCTTAATTTTAATGAAGGGCAAATTAGACATTACATATTCAAATTTAACGAATACTTAACACCATTATAAGGAAGGGGGGCAATAGTAATTATCCCATTATTTTATTATATTAAGGAATATATATATATTTTATGGGGCCCACACATATTTAACAAAAAGGCATAAATGTGGCTGAACGGCTGTGTAAATAAATCATACTATTAAATGTATTGAATTAAATCTGAACCGTTTATGATGGACGATTTAGATTTAATCCCACCAAATTAATGGTAGGATTTTTAGAACCGTTCAGCCTAGCAATTTACACGCCGTTCAGTCACCACATTCCCTAACAAAAATAGGCAAATTATTGATAATAATATTTTTTTTTCAACAAGATATAGGTAAATTAAACATCAGTTAAAAAAATATACATGACTTCAACTCTAAAAAGTTAGTTGCAAACCTTTTTTTTTTAGTTAAGAATTGCAAACCAATGGTAGTTAATTATCTTATTGACTATGGACATTTTATTTACAATATAAAATCAAATAACAAAAATTGTAGAAGAAATAAAGAAACAAAGAATATAAAATCAAATAAAGAATAACAAAAAAAAATAAAAAAAATATAAACAATAAATAAATTGAGAAAGAGAAAATACCTAATTGTGGGGAAGATTTTTTCCCAAATTTTCTTTAACCCACGCTAATAGAAAGAGAAGAAGAATAAATAAGAAGAAAAGAGGAGAGGGGAGAGATATGCTCATAAATAGAGATTGAGGAGTTAATTTCTAATTAGGAATGACATTATGGATATCTAATAAGATTTTTTTTCAAAAAATTATTTTAACCCACGTTTACAATTTACAAAAGAGAAAGAGAATAAATAGGAAAAAAATATGTGAGAGAGAAGAGAGGAGAGAATAAATAGGGATTGAGGAATTAGTTTTTAACTAGGGATGACATTTATACCCATTATTTTATCTTTAAAGATTGTTTTCAATATTGAGGGGGCCAAATAGTGACATTTCACATGTGAGAAGAGAAAAAAACTGGAAAAATGAAGAAAATTACTATAAAAATGAAAAACTAAAGGAATTATAAAAAAATTCAAAAATCGGGGGGGGGGGGAGGGGGGGCCATGGCCCCCAGCCCCTTAATGGGTCCGCCCCTACCTGTACTCTATATCTCGTTTATCTCTACAAGGTACCAGACGAAAAATAAATAAAAAACATCTTAGAAGGGAAATGAAATACGATTTCTGTATTTGCAAAAACGGTTTCGATATTAAATTAGTACGAGAAAATGGTTTAAACACGATATCTAGTGCAGTACAATTTTGGTACAAACGAACCCATACCACTTTTGTTATTAGTTTATTAAGATCCTAATGAAATTGCAATCAAACAATCAATAAAATATGATATTAACAAAGACAAAGCAAGTAAATCTAATAAGAGAAGTGAAGAACAAAAAACTGAAATTGAGAATTAGGGATAAGGTAAAGGTAAAGTGTTTTAATTGTAAAATTATATTTATATCCCTTAATTTAGTACGGTAGGTTTTCGGTACATACCGACGGTATGAATAATTGAAACCGAAACCGTATTGAAGAAATTCAGGTTTCAGTACGTATCGTATTGAAGAAATTTGGTTTCAATATGTAATGTATCGAATTTTGAAATGTGCGGTAAAAGGCGATTTTGGACTGCGCGATTTAGTACAGTTAAACAATTTGGGTACTCAATTGACACCCTTACTGATAGAATACAAAGAAAAACTCTAATTTTGATAAGTAGGTTGCTTACCTTGATGGGTAAGTTTTATGTATTTATAAATAAACATGGTTGTTGTACAAGGTTCGTTTACAATATTCAAATTTGAATTCAGATTTAAAAAACTTTAATTCAAAATTTGAATTCAAAAATCAAATTCAAACCATAACAGATCCGTTATGGTCTTTCATCCCCTCAAAATTTGCATTGGCAAGTGCAAGAGTTTGTTTCTATGCTTGAAGAAAGCTTGTGATGTTAAGCCTTTAGTAAACACATCTGCAATTTGATCATCTGACCGAACAAATTGCACTTTTATGGTGTTGTTTTGAACCAAGTCTCGGACAAAATGATAGTCCACGTTGTTGTTGGTAGTGTTGTTGCTGCAGAGAAGATTGCGGTTGTTGTTGTTATAGCCAGGTGGTGTTGTGGTTTTGGCTGCAGAATTGGTTGTGGTTGTGGCTGCAGAGTCTGTTATTGTTGTGGCTGCATAATCGGTTGTGGTTGTCACAGTATTGTAAAGCTTAAACTAGAAGAATAATTAAAATTGCATAAACGAGAAGAAGAATTAAACCAGGTGACTCATATTGGTTTTGTGATTGATTACTATGCAAAACTTGAGAATTGGGCCCAAACTGCGGCTGACATGGATAACCTTGATTTATAATGATTTGAGACTGCATTGCAGCTGGTTGGATCTTTTCTGTGGGGAGGCATGCCTACTGTTGAGGCTACTGAAGTTGTGGATGCCCATGGAAACCATAATTGGCATCTCAAGTAGATTGTCTAGCTTTGTTCATACGACGCCATTATGGTTTCCACGAGAAAACTACTGCTATTGAAAAGTTCGAAAGGGAAGGGGAAAAAAAAAATCTCAAAACCTTAGCTTTAATACCATGAAATAATGCAAAAAAAAAAAAAAAACTCTAATTTTGATAAGTAGGTTGCTTACCTTGATGGGTAAGTTTTATGTATTTATAAATAAACATGGTTGTTGTACAAGATTCGTTTACAATATTCAAATTTGAATTCAAAAATCAAATTCAAACCATAACAGATCCGTTATGGTCTTTCACTTACGCATGACGATCAAGCAAGATTTCGGTCCATTGGATCGAAATCTTGATTGTTGAGTTTCAGTGGTTGAGAACGAAATTCGGTCCAAAGAACTAAAATTACATGCTCAACGGTCCTACGCATTAAATACACAAGACTGAAGCAAAGTCCGTTAGTTATGTAAAGGAGTCAATTTTCAAATTAAAACGTGTGCCAAAATCTTTTCTCTTATAATATTTTCAAATTAAAAAGAATATAATATTTTTTGTTAAAAAATTAATAAAATAAAACTAAGTAAAGATGAAGTATCTAAATATTTAACAATAAAATGAAATATGCACATTATTTTTTCTCGGTTAGGGAGTGGGGATAATACATATGCCATCAGCAAAAGTACCCACAACCTCTTCATTAAGAGGTGTTGGTCTTATCAATTATGACAAAAATCTGTACATTATTTTCTTGGGATTTCATTTGCTCCTGTAATGATGCTCCAGTTAGTTGTTGGATTTTTGACATGTAGATCATTTCAATACAATGATGAAAAATCTTTGTGTTTAAAAAGAAAGGAAAGAAAAAAAGAACTCTAGGTAAAGAGGAGACTTGGTAAGAAAGAGGAGCGGCTCTCCTCTCCACTGCCTTCTCCCTCTTCAGCTTTCAGCAACATTGACTCACTACCACCACCAGCTTATTTTGCCTCTTCTTCTACGGCTCCGTGAATACTTCACTCATCGCCACCACCAGGTCTGCAACAAAAGTGATATTCATCGTATGGTAAAATAATATAGATCAAGAGTAAAACAATGAAAAAAACCCCCCCAATATTCTATTTTATGGAGAAAACCATACTTAATCTTTGTGATATTTTTCTGGAAATAAAAGGTATTTTGATCTATAATCACTGCCAACATCGTCCAATTAAGTTTCCATGATGGTTGCATAAGAAAAGATTCAGAAATCATCATAGACTATGAATTTTGGAACCCTAACGAAAACTGCATCACAAACAGATGAAAAAGTAGAAGTGAAAAAGTACTTTATCCGCTCCAGTTTTGACTTCCTCCTGTTTCCTTCAGTTCGCCATTAGATGATGAACACGTGTCTTATTTTTGATCTTATGGCTTAGATTTTTTTCAAACACTTAATCATTTCATCCCTCCTTTTACAGCTCTTACTCGTCTACGCTCTCTTTGGCTCCAGCAATATCAGCTGGTCTCCGACTTTCCTTTGGCTCCGGCAATACCAACTGACCACCGGAACCACCACCGTCTTCGGCTCCGATAGTATGTTGAGAAGAAATGATATAGATCAAGAGAAATTTTTTGGGGAAAAAAAAACCCAATACTCTGTTTTTCGGGGAAAACCATAGGTAAACTTTGAGGAAGTTCTCACAATGGTTGCATGAGAAAGATTCAGAAATCAAGACATATAAACCATGAAATCTTTGATATCTTCACAAAGATGGAAATCAGCTGGATTTTTGAGGGACAAGGAAGATCGATTCTAAGATATACCCGCCTGCATTTTCAGCGTTTTCATTATATTATCTCTGATATTCCAACAGCAACCTTTTTCCTTCTGCTGCTGCTCTTCGGATCTTCTCCGGTTAGGATTTTCTTCTGCTTCAGTTTCTTGGAAGACTTGTACCATTCTTATGTGCTGCCATCTAACTACAGGGAGAAAGAAATGAAGACACCCGCATGTGAAATGGAGAAGATTCAGAATGCCACAAAATTTTCTTTTTGAATTGTTGTGTGGGTTTTCTTCTTTGTCATAACAAAACGAAAATCCAGGTTGAAATTCAAAGAAGTACACAGAAGGGGAGAGGCAAGAAGAGAAGCAAAATCTGAAAAACAGAGAAACCAAGTCAAGAAGAAACTGAAAACCCCATTTTTGAGAACCAAAATCTCGCAGGTTCTGAAGTAAAAATAGGCTACTTATGGGAAAAACACACAGAACCCAACCCAAGTTTTCAGCAAACACGAAGATGGAGGGAAGAAAATAGTGAGAGAGTGAAGAGGGAATCGGTGTTGCCGGAGGTGAAGAGGGAGACCAGAAACACCCGAAACAAACAGGAGAGAGAAAAATAAGGATGTGGTTAAGAGTTGGAATAACCATAACCATAAGATTAGAATAAACACACGTGTCCACAATCTAACGGCTAACCGGAAGGAATAGGAGGAAGTCAGAACCGGAGCAGATAAAAATCCGAACTCACTATCCCTTTTCATACTTGCTTCGAACAGATTCTATCACTGACACACCTTTACTTTTCATCTTTTATGTTAGGGAGAGTTAAGACATAGATATTGTATAATAGCTTAAATAAGAGTGGGTTTTCGTTTTCCAATCATTTGATTTAATAGCTTTTGTTTGAGAGGGAGAACAAAATAGAGAACAATGATGTATTTGTTACGGTGAATCAAATCAATCTAAAGATTGAGTAGCTCGAGAGGCATCCAAGAAGGGCATATACCATGGAGAAGAATTGAAGAAGAAGAAGGAAGAATCGAAGGAGAAGACCACACCAAGTGTAGGAGATTTTTCAGATGAAATGCTTTCCATCAGATTTAAATTAACCACGTGTCAAAAATCCAACGATTAACTAGAGCCAACAGGAGGGTGTCAGGACAAGAGCGGATAAAAATATGTTTTCTTGTATCATAAAAACTTACCTAAAGAAAAACTCCATGAAAAATATTGGAGTAGAAAACCCAAACTATTTTATTATTTGGATTTCATGAGCTGTTGCACCTAAGCTTGAAACCACCAAGAGGAAGGCCTATTGTTGTTGATTTTGTGGTGGTTGTTGAAGGCAGCGTAGTAGTTGTCTACTTTAGGAAGAGGGTACCAAAAAGAAATTTATAGCATGTTTGTATTAACATGATAGCGTTGATAAGAAATTCAATATTTGTTGAAAATTGTAGAGTACTCCTAGAATACCAAGTGTTACACCAAACCACTTTGAGACTTCCGAACCGGTGCGAATCGTATGAACTAAGGTCAACCGAGTTCAGCTTAGTCATTTTCCCAGCCACTTGGCTCTCCTCGAAATTCAATCTTTAGACTGGCCATTTAGCTCTCCCCGAAATCCTGATTTCAGACTAGCCTCTTGGCTCCGAACTAATCTCTCGACACTTGGTAGATTTTTTTCAAACACATCTCTCAGCCATTACTCGTCGACATGATTGTACTTGGATAAGAAGCTATCATTATACAGTTGTACATGTATTGAGGCATTAAATTCAGCTTTAATGTGTCGTACCTATGCATTTAATGATCTGCGCTTATCAAGTGATAAGCCAACATGACAAAATTCCTCTGGGAATTGCTTCCAGTCGTTTTGTCAGGGAATCAGAGCAAAATGTGTCACATCTGAAGTCAGTCTCTGACATATATGTTTTCAAGATCCTTAAGGAGTGTCTAAATCCAGTTGCTTAGGGCACAAGCAAGCCTAACCTTCGCCTAAGTTCTCCCTTTGGAAATCGGATCAAACCATCCAACAATTGGCATCCATCCACTCCATAGTATCTTCTTCAACTATAAAAATGCTCAAACAAGACATTATTACGTAAACCAAGTTAAACCAACATTAACTCCAGCACCTACCCGAGCGAACTTCACCTCTTCGGGTAGTCACTCCTCTCTACGAAGAACTGTGCTATCCAAAATTTGACTTTACCATTAGAGGCAACTTCACATCCTCAAAAGCGGCTCACTGTTACAAGTTTCCTTTGATCCACAGGTCCCAAGTTCGATATACTTCTTGGTTGAATGGGAACTGGTAGATTTTGGAGCAATGTGAAATCCCCCAGATTTCTAACCCGTCAACCCATGTTTTCAGGTTCGAAAGTGGACCCAATGAAGTGGATAATCCTAGTGATGACTTGACACCTCTTCTAGTGTAAAACCCAGCCCTAACCTTGACCCGGAAACCTTGTTATTTGCAGGTCCAGTGACCCGAAGTAAAGTAAGAAGTCAGCTTTGGGCCATCCCAGTGGTGGACTTGGTGTCTGGCTTTGAATCTATGAAAGTTGATGATGAAGTTCTATTTATGGAAACTGAATCTTGATGAAGATCGGATTAGTTGATGGACTTGGAGTGCTCTCTATCTTGGTTTGAAGGCATTTCTACCTATTAGGTAAGTCACTTGACTTGTGTGCAAAACCCCTTTAGGATTGGATTTGATCTGGGCCTTCAATTCCCTGTTTTGGTCTTCTGTCGGATTGGTCGACTGATTGGTCGACTGGGCCAGTCGACCAATCCACTCGACCAATGAGTGCTGTCTTTGGAAATTAGGTTTTTCTTGCTCTATTTAAGTCCAATCTCGAGTCCACTTCGTATTTGCTGCCTCCAAACTCTTTGGAACGAACCAAAGACCTCTGCAAGTCATCTCCCTTGCATCCTTGGTGTTTTCTTGACGGATCTTCGTCGAAACTCTTCCTTTTGCATCAAAAGGTATGTCTACTCTCTCTTCTTCTCCTCCATCTTTGTTTTTCTTTCCTTTTGAGTTGAGACAGAGAAGAGATGCTGCATTCTCTGTTGCAAACATCTCTGAACATGTTCTCTTGATCATCCTAAGGATTTGAGGCTAGAACAATGATCTTAACCATGATCATTGCAAGCTTTTGAAGGAATCATGATCAAACCATGATCTAATCTTGTTAAACTTCTGATTTTAATTCTGATCTCTTTGGATCTTCTTTATCGATCATGTTAGTAGTTAATTACTGTGTTTTCTTTCCATGATCCATAATCTATCAATTTCTAGTTGTTCTCTTCTACCATACTATGTGTTCTTCATGAAGCATGGTAGTTACATATATGGTAGGTTTTATTTCTTTATTTAGATTTATGCTTCTAAGCCTTGTTCCTTGAAGATCTAAGTATGTTTTCATGATACCTTTACCTGAAGCAATGATCCATCCTCCTATTGTTCTTGTCTTTGATTTTTATTTCGAATTCATCAAGATCCATGGTTGATCTAATTATGGTAACTTTTTGTTTCCTAATTTGGATCTTGAAGTCTTGATTTGATTGGTGTTTTGAAGTCCCCTATATGTTAGAATACTACTGATGTAGTTTACCCTTGATTAGTACCCTTTTGAACCACCAAATTGGATTTCATATCTTAAAACTCGGGTTTTTTAGGCTAGTCTGCATTGGTCGATGGACCAGTCGACCAATCCACTCGACCAATGAGTACAGCAACTCCAGAATTGGTCTGTGTTGGATGTTTTGGTATCTTTTCTATTAGGTATCTTTCCTAATATGTTGTATATACTTGTTTAGGACCTTCTTCTCAAGTTTGCCAAGATCTTACTTGATTTCTTAGGATTCCTTTGCGAGTTATAAAAGGTAAGGATGGTTATTTCCTTAATTACATAGATAGCATGAATCTAGTTTCTATATTTGAATATCATTGACATGTTTCCTAAATTAGATTCTTACAATGATATACTACTGTTGCATAACTTTGATTACAGTAGCATTACTTATTCATATTAAATTGATTCATGTATGATTTACTTACCAATTATATACAAGTGATTGTAATTATTGATTTCTTTCCATATATGAAGTTACCATATATGTGATGATATGAATTGATGCATGTGTATGCTTAAGTATGGTTTGGAAAGGAGAGGTGTCCTTTTGACACTCGTCCTTGGACTACTACGGGAATATTATGGGATGTTTCCGGAGATGCCCTCTCGGACACCTTCCTAAACCGTTGGATGACATATCTAGGATTGTCTAGTAGTGTTTGGCTAGGATGTCCTGTTATGTCGACCCTAATCGGAGGGGTATTGAGACCGAACGACCCGTGGTAGCAATGGGGATTCATGGGCGCTCAAGACCGGTAACCAACCCGTGAGAGGACAGGAATCACATTGTGGGGGCCATTTATTGGTAGGGTTGCATATGGTTAGACTTGGGCTCACGGGCGCTTAAGACCGGTAACCAACCCGTGAGAGGACGTGAGAGCTTCCCGTTTACCATATGTGGATGATCAATAGGGTTGATGAGTCCGTAGTCAGGGACTATGAGGACTCTAGTGTGAAGGATACCGGAAAGGATCGTCAGGGACGAGGAATGGACGTATCTGGATCTGACTTGATGTAACTAAGTAGAAGACTTGCATTTGGCTAGGTTTTACCCCCGACATGCGCAGATTTATACCAAATGGTTGTGAGAGAGTGTGTTGACTTAACCCCCGCCATGGTGTGAGGATGAAGGACATAAAGGGCAAGAGTGAAATGATGTGAGAGAATCCAAGATATCTTAAATGGTTGAGGATGTGAGTGGACTTCCAAAGAAGAGGGAGAAAAGAGGAATAGAGAAGAACAAGAGTAGATCATCACATGTGCAACAAGAAGTGGGAAGAAGAATGGATAAAGAGAGCTGAAACCACAGAAATGGTAGACAGAGAGAGTACTATGATGGCCATGAAGAAGGAAGGGAAGAGACAACGGAAGGGAGGTACCAAAAAGAAGAGAGTGGAGGAAAGCAGAAGAGGGAAGGCCGGCCAAGAGATTACACTTATAAGGATGTGTCTATAAAGTGGAGAACAAAGACAAGACACGGGATAGATTGTCAGAACTAGAGCAGGAGAGTGGGTGCAAAGGAAGACAAGACAATGATATCCATGGACAGGTTATCCGAATATGATGTCGTGATATGTTATGTTATGTGGAGGTGACAGATACGACGGGGACACACGGGAGGAAGGAGGGGGAGGAGGAGAGGAGAGCAAGGGAGAGACTAACACAAAAGAAAAAGAAAGAGAGATGAAAGAACAGAAGGAAAAAGAAAGAATAGAAACGACGAGGAAAAACAGAAAACAAAAAAGAAAAAGTAAAAAAGAAGGAAAAGAAAGGGAAAAAAAAAAAGGAAAAAAAGAAAAAAAAAGAAAGATAAGAAAGAAAAGGAAAAGGAAGGGACGAGGAACCGGGAGAGACAGAAGGACAAGGAAGCAAGGGGAAGGCAGGGAGAAGAGGAAAGAGAAACGGAACCCCGAGACCCACCGATCACACACCACCAAGACAGGAGCACGAGAAGGGAGTCCCAAAGAGAGGAAGGCAGGTGAAAACCAAAAGGAAGAAAAGGAGCCAGGGAGGAATAAGGGAGGAATGATGAGGAGAGAGAAAACCAGAGATGGAGAGAAAGGCCCCAAGGAGAGGGAGGGCAGAGGAAGAGAAAGAAGAGGGCAGGAGGAAGAGAGGACAGGAGAGCAAGGAGGAGAGAGGGGGAGGAGACACAAGGGGATAGAAGGAAGAAGACGGGGAAAAGGAGAGTGAAGAGAGGAAAGTCTAAGTGGAGCGGAGCAGGTAAGGGGAAGAACAACCACACAGGAAGATGGGAAGAGATGAGTAGAAGGGAAGGAATCCAAAGGGAGGGGAAGGAAGTAGAGACGAGAGAGAGAGGGAGAAAGGGGCAAAAGGGTAACCGGGAAGGAAGAGCCCAGAAAGAGAACCGAAGTGGAGGAAAGAGACAAGAGACAATGTAGTGCTATTTAAGATTTGAGCCAAAAGGGAGAATTGGAAAATTAAATTTGGGGAAATTGATTGAACATACTAGCAGGGCAAACGGAAAGTCATGAAGTTTGTCGATGAAAACGATCGAAAACTGGATAAAGCGAAAAATCAGCAAGAAGGAAATTGGGGATTTTGCAATTTAGGTCAAAATTGGATTTTTGAAAAGCTGAAATGGTAAACAAATGAGGACACACAAGTCATCTTGAGCATGTAGCATGATCTCGTGGAAAATTCAAGGGTTTGAGAGAAAACGGAATTTTCTAAAGATATCGATTGGTATAAAAACTGCGAGATGAACACCAATATGTTAGAACTTGTTGTCTATGCAGGCATGTGTTTGAAACCTAGGGAATATGTTTCTAAGCATCCAAGCAGATTCAGCAGGAACAAGTAAAGCAGGTTATGAAAGCAAGATGAGAAGATAAAAATGGAAGAAAGAATGAGAGATTTACCTTGTTTGTGAAGATTGTGTGTTGTGGTGTTGTTGTTGAAGCACCAAACACCCAAGAAACGGAGAACCGAGACTTTCCAGAGCCTACCTTGGAAGAAGTTAGAATGAGGTTGGAATGTGAAAATGAGGCTATAATGGATGAGATGGGACATTGGTGAGGGAGAAACACTGACCAATGGTCACGAGACCATTTGCTGTGAATTTTTGAAAAAGTGATTTTCCTATGGATTATTGTTTGATGACTATATGGATATATTTAAGATGATTTAAGTTTTCAAACATGGACTTGTGGTTTATGTGAAACGAAATGGTATTTTGAGTTGGTTTGGAATGGTTACCGAGAAGTGGGGGGTGAACCAAGGGATGGTGGTGGGAGAACCAGGAGGTGGTGAAAACCCATGGAGGTGGGAGATACAATGTTGATCGGGTACAGAGATACCGGGAATGTTGGAAGTTGAGATAGCCAATATTATGGAAATGATGAGGAAGGCGAACAGATGTGGTGGGAGAGAAAGAGAGGTGGTGCAAGTGAACAGGAGGAATGCGGAGGTTAAGAACCCCAACGGATGGAGAGTTTTGAAGATGCAAGTACCCACTTTCACGGAGTTACAAGACCCCGTTTCCAAAAGTGGCGTGAGTTGGAGAAGGGAAGCAAGCAAGCGAAGACGGTGAAGAGGTTACAACAAGAAGCCGATGATGGTGGATCTCCACTGGGTTTTGGAAGGTTTGCATGCAGGAGTTGTAACTGGGAGTTATTCAAAGAGGCTTTGAGAATTACGAGGCGGTAAAAGATGGAAGGAAGCGAGTTCATGATTCTTACTCGGGGATTCTCGTTGTGTTGGAGTACCAACAGAAATTCGAGGAGCTTATTTCTTGCTCGCATTCCCGAAGGATGACTCGGAAAGCAAAGAAGTTCTTCAAAGGAGGCGCCATTAAAGCTACCACAGTAGCCATAGTGAGCTATGCAAGTGGGGAACCGAAGAAGTTGAAGAAACAGAGAAGGAAAGTGCTGTGTGAAAAGCCTTGGAAGGGAATCGGTTTGGTGGATTGTAAGACCGTCGTTTGGAGACACAACCCACCCACCGGCAAGAGTGTAGGTGAACAGGGTAGAGGGGCTAGAAAGATGGGGAAACGACCAAAGGAAGTGAAGGAAGGCCTTTGTTGAAGCCCCGTGAGCAGTTGGATCAGAAGTTTGCTTCTAGAAGAAGCTGTCATTTGTTCGTGCGTTCGGGGGCAGAGGCAGCTGGTGAAGAGTGCTCGCTCCTCCTGGTAGAGTTTTCAGTATTTCCAGGCGAGCAGGATCCAAGCCATGAAGTGATTACAGGTACATTGTTAGTTGCTCTATTTCGCATTTGTCTTATTTGATACGGGTGCATCTCATTCGTTCATGTCATCTGCATTCATCAAGAAGACTAACCTAATCCCCGAGAAGTTGTCTAGTTGTTTATTGATTAGTACACCTACTGGTCGTTGTGAAACTAGATAAGGGGTTATCTAAATGTCCTGTGTTGATTGGTGAGAAGAACTTGGAAGCCAATTTTGTAATTCTTGACATGAAGGACTTGATGTTATTTTGGGAATTGATTGGTTGACAGCCACAAAGCTGTGTTCCTTTGTTCCTTAAGGAAGATTCAGTCCCATATTTGTGGAAGTCCGGTCTTTGAATTTCAGGGTGAAAAGAGAAGGGTTTGTAAGAAGGGGGAGATGAAGATGCCCTAGTGGATGATGCTCACAAGGCAAGGGTAAAGTGGAGAAAAGAGTCGATGAAGTGGGTGATTGTTGATGTCTTGATGATCTACGGAGTGCGGAAGGATGCGAGTTATGATCGCGGAAAAGCGATAGGATGGCCCACGAGTTGAAAGAGTTGCAAAAAGTGAATGAGTCATTCATAGAGGTTTCAACAGCCAGTGTGTCACCTTGGGGAGCGGTTGTTTGTCAAGAAGAAAGATGGTAGTATGCGCTTGTGATAGACTACGTGAGTTGAATAAGTTGACTATCAAGAAAGATATCGCGAATTGATGATCTCTTCGATCGTTGAAGGGTGCGTTGTGTTCTCAAAGATTGACTTAAGGTCCGGATATCACCAATTGAAAGTGAAGTCTAGTGATATCTTCAAGAAGGAAGGGTATGGTCAAGAGTTTAGAGTCAGCGGATTGAAAGCTGGGTGTTCAGGACCAGAAGAGTATTTCACGATGTGCTTGATAAGTTTGTGATTGTCATTGATGACATCTGACTATTCGAAGAGGAAGAAGAGAGGAGTCATCTAAGTTCACTTGAAAGGTTGAGAAAAGAAGTTGTCGCAAGTTTAGAAGTGTGATTTGGCTTAAGAGAGTGGTATCCTTGGTCATGTAGTTTCAGCGAAGGTATGTGGACGAAAAGGTCAAGGGGCTGATTGGAAAGAGAAGTGAAGAAATAAGAAGTTTTCTTGGATTGCGGGTTACACCCGAAGGTTATGAGAACTGGTGGGCCTAGACTAAGTTGACCAGAAAGAAGAAAAGTTTGTTTGGGAGGTGAGAAGAATTTCCAAGAGTTGAAAGATAGATTGACAAGGCCGGTTGACAACGATAGTGTGGAGAGTTTAAGAGGTAAAGATTGGTTGGGGGAGATGCAAATGGCAAGGTGAGCTATGCTTCTTGGCAATTGAAGGATTATGAGGGAATACCCCACAGACTAGAACGTTGTCTTTGTTTGAAGATTTGGAGAATTACCTTAGTGAGAAGATTGCCATTTTCAGGATCATAAGAGTTTGAAATACTTCTTTACCAAAAGGTTAAAGAGACAAAGGAGATGTGGAACTAGTCTGATATGATGTGAAGAAAAAGAAGTGGATGCCAGAGAAGAACAAGAAGACTTGGATTGAATGGAGTTTACAGTGGCATTGAGAGCTGATTTGAAAGGGAGAAGAGAGAGGTCAGAGATAAGATGTGAAGAGGATCAAGAGTTTTTGATCAAAGTTGAGAAGAAAGAGGAAGAAAGGGGTGTGTTAGAGGAAGAGGGAAAAGAAGTAAGAAGAAATAGAGGAAGAAGACAAACGAAGAAAGATGTAAAGATGAAGGAACAGTGGATGGTCTAAAGGGATGTTGATGATTTTGTGAAGTGTGAGATTGAAAAAGAAACTTGGATAAGCCTTCCATTAGTTGGAAGTGGAGGAATTCCATGGAGGACAGCGAAAGTAAAAAGAAGGTGGGGATGTTGATAGGTGACAAATAGCCCATCATTCCAGAAGACACCAACGGACAAGCAGCAAGGCTTATGTGGATAATGTGGTGGAGGTGGCCAGAGTATGTGGATCGTGATCCTAGGTTCACCTAAGGTTTTGGAATAGTTTGGAAGTAGGGAACCCAATGAACGAGAGCACAAGGAGGAAAGAGGAAATAAAAGGAAGAAGGGACGTGGTGGAAGGGGAATGGGATGAACACCAGCTTGGTTGAGTTTGCAAAAAGTTACAAGCAACAAAGGAGCAAGGCTGAGGGATGGACAGGGATGAGAGGAAAGAAAAGCAGGGAAATGATGAGAGAGTATGGTAGATATGATAAGAGAAAGGATAAGGAAGAAAACTAGTGATAAGAGAGAGATGGAATCAAGTTAGAGAAAGTTTGAAGTTTACAATGAAGGGGTGATGAGATTCAATGTTAAGGAAAGCAGCCCACAGGACCTAGATTTTGAAAATTAGGAGATAGCAACGGTGCAAATGTGTTATATTTGATGTCGAAAATACAAGAGAAAAAAGGGAGAGGATAGTGGATTGACAAGAGAAGAAGAAACTGGATAGAAAAAGGAAATGAAGATTCGGAAGAAAAGGCTCGAGAAGAAGAAGTCAGAAGGAGAAGTTTTACTCTTTGGAAGAAGAGCAATTAGAGAAATTTCTTTAAGGGGAGAATGTAAAAAGCCAATCTGACGAAACCTTGTTATTTGCAGGTCCGGGACCGAAGTAAAGTAAGAAGTCAGCTTTGGGCCATCCGGTGGTGGACTTGGTGTGGTTTGAATCCATGAAAGTTGATGATGAAGTTCTATTTATGGAAACTGAATCTTGATGAAGATCGGATTAGTTGATGGACTTGGAGTGCTCTCTATCTTGGTTTGAAGGATTTCTACCTATTAGGTAAGTCATTTGACTTGTGTGCAAAACCCCTTTAGGATTGGATTTGATCGGGCCTTCAATTCCTGTTTTGGTCTTGTTGCAGATTGGTCGATGATTGGTCGATGGGATGACCAATCCACTCGACCAATGAGTGTTGTCTTTGGCAATTAGGTTTTTCTTGCTCTATTTAAGTCCAATCTCGAGTCCACTTCGTATTTGCTGCCTCCAAACTCTTTGGAACGAACCAAAGACCTCTGCAAGTCATCTCCCTTGCATCCTTGGTGTTTTCTTGACGGATCTTCGTCGAAACTCTTCCTTTTGCTTCAAAAGGTATGTCTACTCTCTCTTCTTCTCCTCCATCTTTGTTTTTCTTTCCTTTTTGAGTTGAGACAGTAGAAGAGATGCTGCATTCTCTGTTGGAAACATCTCTGAACATGTTCTCTTGATCATCCTAAGGATTTGAGGCTAGAACAATGATCTTAACCATGATCATTGCAAGCTTTTGAAGGAATCATGATCAAACCATGATCTAATCTTGTTAAACTTCTGATTTTAATTCTGATCTCTTTGGATCTTCTTTATTGATCATGTTAGTAGTTAATTAATGTGTTTTCTTTCCATGATCCATAATCTATCAATTTCTAGTTGTTCTCTTCTACCATACTATGTGTTCTTCATGAAGCATGGTAGTTACATATATGGTAGGTTTTATTTCCTTATTTAGATTTATGCTTCTAAGCCTTGTTCCTTGAAGATCTAAGTATGTTTTCATGATACCTTTACCTGAAACAATGATCCATCCTCCTATTGTTCTTGTCTTTGATTTTTATTTCGAATTCATCAAGATCCATGGTTGATCTAATTATGGTAACTTTTTGTTTCCTAATTTGGATCTTGAAGTCTTGATTTGATTGGTGTTTTGAAGTCCCCTATATGTTAGAATACTACTGATGTAGTTTACCCTTGATTAGTACCCTTTTGAACCACCAAATTCGGATTTCATATCTTAAAACTCTGTTTTTTAGGCACGCATGTCGCATTGGTGCTGGACCAGTCGACCAATCCACTCGACCAATGAGTACAGCAACTCCAGAATTGGTCTGTGTTGGATGTTTTGGTATCTTTTCTGTTAGGGATCTTTCCTAATATGTTGTATATATTTTTTTAGGACCTTCTTCTCAAGTTTGCCAAGATCTTACTTGATTTCTTAGGATTCCTTTGCGAGTTATAAAAGGTAAGGATGGTTATTTCCTTAATTACATAGATAGTATGAATCTAGTTTCTATATTTGAATATCATTGACATGTTTCCTAAATTAGATTCTTACAATGATATACTACTGTTGCATAACTTTGATTACAGTAGCATTACTTATTCATATTAAATTGATTCATGTATGGTTTACTTACCAATTATATACAAGTGATTGTAATTATTGATTTCTTTCCATATATGAAGTTACCATATATGTGATGATATGAATTGATGCATGTGTATGCTTAAGTATGGTTTGGAAAGGAGAGGTGTCCTTTTGACACTTCGTCCTTGGACTACTACGGGAATATTATGGGATGTTTCCTGGAGATGCCCTCTGGACACCTTCCTAAACTGTTGGATGACATATCTAGGATTGTCTAGTAGTGTTTGGCTAGGATGTCCTGTTATGTCAGACCCTAATCGGAGGGGTATTGAGACCGAACGACCCGTGGTAGCAATGGGGATTCATGGGCGCTCAAGACCGGTAACCAACCCGTGAGAAGACAGGAATCACATTGTGGGGGCCATTTATTGGTAGGGTTGCATATGGTTAGACTTGGGCTCACGGGCGCTTAAGACCGGTAACCAACCCGTGAGAGGACGTGAGAGCTTCCCGTTTACCATATGTGGATGATCAATAGGGTTGATGAGTCCGTAGTCAGGGACTATGAGGACTCTAGTGTGAAGGATACCGGAAAGGATCGTCGGGACGAGGAATGGACGTATCTGGATCGACTTGATGTAACTAAGTAGAAGACTTGCATTTGGCTAGGTTTTACCCCGACATGCGCCAAGTACTTATACCAAATGGTTGTGAGAGAGTGTGTTGACTTAACCCCTGCCATGGTTTGTCCTGAGGGATGAAGGACCCATTACCAATCGGCTGCTCAAGACCGGTGAAATGATCCGTGAGAGAATCCAAGATATCTTAAATGGTTGAGGATGTGAGTGGACTTTCCTAAAGAAGTACGGTGCTATGACTTAAAGCATGTCCGCCAATAGAGACCAGCATACATAGAGTTAGATTCATTCATTCATTGTTTGTCTCATATCATATTGCATTTATGTTTGTTCTGGAATCCGCCATTTATGTTATTATGGATTTAAATCGCCTTACCGAGTTTCTTTGAAACTCATTCCTTTATTGTACAATGTTTGTTAGACTATCCTGCAGGTACTGAGTACTATGATGGTCCCTATGAAGAAGCGCAAGGCGAAGAGACATATCTCCAGGAAGGTGATTGCGGTTACCACAATTACACTGAAGATCCCGCGAGTGGTTATGCTCCGTACAATGCTTAGTCCGACCATTGAGTGGAAGCGTCCTTGTGCCATTTATGAGATTTACACTTATAAGGATGTTGTCTATAAAGTGGAGAACAATTTAGTTACCCAATGTACTTGCTACTGGGATTAGATTTTGTCTAGTATATTCTTTTATAGCTACTTTTCCGCTGGTTGTAGAGTGGGATTTTTGCCTCACTTTACTTATCTGTTTGACACTCTGATTTTATCTATTATTCTGATTCATTTATGATTCATTCTTTCTTTATTGGATCTATGGTTTATCTTCCGCACTTTTATTATGATTGTTCGTGATTATGTTATTGTTTATGTGGGAGGTTGATCACTCGATACCTGATCTTCGGGCTGTGGATCACACTCTCGGGTATGCCAGATAGGGTACCGGCTTGGAGGACGTGACATCTAGAATTTAGAAGAAGAGAGAAGTTTACTCACGAAGGTTTTAAAAGGTGATATTGGGACGTCTGGAAAACGATGATGGAAAGTCCAAATGACAAGGTAATTTCACCCAAGCGTAGATCTTTGAAAGATCTTTCTACCAAGCCAAAAATCTCCTAAATTGGACCTTGGATGGCCCCTCAACCAAGACCGGTCGATTGGGCAGGTTGATAGCTCCCTGCCCAGTTTTTACTGTTTAAACCCCCCCCTTTTTTTTCTTTTTTTTTTTTTCTTTCTCTCATACTCACATTTTATAATGCTAGTGCAAGGCTGAAGCTAAAGGAGGAGGAGAAACCAAGGGAAGGAAGGGATCTAACCATTCGGAAGCGTGTTGGCACACCAATCATAGCAAAATAGTTAGAAAATATGAGAATCCTCAAACCCTCTTCTTTACGCTTGGTTTTATGGGGGTGTTCTTCACAATTAATGATAGATTTGGGTAGTTTGATGCATGTTAGTTCTATTGAATGATTGTGTCTAGTTATATTTATGTTTCTCTTTAGTTTAGAAGTGGTTTGTGCGAATTGTTGCGAACGATTTCATGTTTTGACTCTCTGAGACGACGGCGAGCAATTTAGAGAGCGCTTTTTGATTTAGAATGAATTGGATCAAATTGAAGGTACTCTTAGGACCATATTTCTACCAACTAGACATTCCCAAAGTTTCGTTTCAATTCGACCTCGAATCGGGAGCGAAATATTGAATTTTTGCCAAAACTAGGTTTAGAACGACGGATTTGAACCTAATTGTCAGATTGGGTTTTGTTGGGTGATTTTGGGAACTCTTTTGAAACCCATTTGATTTCTAATTTGTATTTATTAATCTTCTTGTGTGATTAGGAAATTTTGTGAATTTAATCGTGGACTCTTGTGAGCCGAAATTGTGAAATTGAGAAAGGAACCGAATTGAAAGGTGAGGAATGACTAACCATGTTGTGTATTATTAAGTGTTGTTATTTTGAATTATGTTAGTGATATAAATTGCTCTAAATTGTTATCTATCATAATATGCTTGTGTGTGAGTTTGCGCGAACGGAAAGTAAATTTGATGTTGGGTATTATCATTTATTTGAAACCTTATATTAATAATATGTGAACGATATGAGAATGAATGTGATGAATGATGTTGAATGGAATATTTTTCTTAACTTATTTTATCAACTAGGGTTGTGGGTTCACCCATTACCCTAGTGTATCCCATGTGATTGTATCTAGATTAAATTGCATAAATGATAGGTGTCTAAAAGTTTTGGGCTAGGAATCCCTATGAGTACTACTACCTTTCCGGTAGGGGTATTGAAGCCGGTTCCGTGATGCTAGTGGATAGGTCCTGGATGTTGAACATGCCCACTATCATCATTGAGAGGTAGGGTTGCATATAATAGATAAGGGCTCCTGGGCGCTCAAGACCGGTAATCAACCCGTGAGAGGATATGGAGAGCATCATGTCTATTATATGTGGATGACCACTGGGTAAAGGAATGGGATCCAACAGATGCCACCCGTTGAGGATTCCATTCATAGGTGACAAGGTATCGAACCAAAAGGGCACTAGGCATGAGGGGAGATATCCAGACCTTGTGTAGTACGAGACTTTATGACCTTGCACTGGGCTTAGGATTATCATTGACACTTGCCAAATCTCATACCAAACGGTGATGTGAGAGAGCGGTGACCTATACCCCAACCACGGTTTGACAAGACTTTACCCAACAACCGCGGAGAACTCAATAGAGGTCTCTTGTTGAGGGAGAGTGACTGAGACTGCCTAAAGGAGATTGATATTTATACTTAAAGCATGTCTACCATAGAAACTATGTGATAGAGTTAGGAACATCATATCAGAATCATGCATCATTTTATTTATATTATTAATCACTTGATTATCTTATGTTTATGATGTGGATATGATGGATGAATGCATGACATGGATGTTAGTTGACCTCACAGAGTTTTATGAACTCACTCCTTTATTTGTGTATATTTTTAGACTTCTTTTCTGGTTATGAGGACCCCACTCCCATGGAGGATCCATTGTCGAGAGATTTCCATGAGAGCATGATCGGAGAAGATGTGGATGCACATGATGAGTCATGCTTGTGTCAAGATTGTTCTTATGGAGTCGCCTTCCATTAGATTCTTCCTTAGAGACTTTTCGCTGCGACAAACTTTTCTCTTTTCTATTCAACTCTGATGTTTATGTCTTTTGGATTTGGAATGTGGATGATTGTAATAGATGTTTTGGATTTTAATACTTGAAATTGATTATTTTCGTCCTTTTAATTATGCTATATCATGTGTTGTATGGAATTGTCATTGAACCTAGGTCTTGCGGTGTATCACCCCCACGGGTATTTGGAGATTACTGGATCTGGCTGGGAAGGGTTTGACAAGCAACATTTGGCGCAATTTGTGGGAAAGAAATGCGTTTTGATTCTTTCATGTGCTTTGTGTCCCTGAGTAACGATGGCAGGAGAAAATTCAGATAATAATTGTCACACCCCACCCGTCGGTCTCGGTTACCCGCCCGACAACCTGTGGGTGCGATTTGTCACAAGATCCAAGGTTTTAGTTTATCAACAATAATTAAGACAAATACAGATAATCAAGAGCAAAGAATATTCAATAACTGAATTAAATGAATTACAGGAGTCCAAAATACTCCAATATCAAAGGAAAGAAATAAAGAATAAAGGAATAAAACAAAAATGAGGGACAGCGGAATAATTCAAAAGTGTTTATATCAGTTTCTTTCCAGTTTGTTTTTCTAAGTCAATGAACTTAGACTCCAGTTTAATAAGGTAAGGGGTCCTCCAATTCTTCTCCAGTCTCTGTGCGAACTGCCTGACCACCTTTCGCCTCTGACCATCAACCGGTGCGATAAGCACACTCCATGCACCCGCAGGAACTCCCGCACATGCTATTTCCATCTCCCATTGGCGGTGCCAGCGGAGGATTTCCACCAGTGGAAGGAATTTCAACTCGGGGAGGCTCAGTTCCAGTGTTTATTGTAGGTATCTCAACACGGTTCTGATTCCCACCACCTTCTTCTTCATCTTGACCATTAACAACACGATTCCTTAATTGAACCATTCTGCGAAAGAATTCCAGAGATTAGCAACACTCAATGATCAAGTCCAGAAAAGATTTCACAAGTCAAAATAACTCCACAACATGGCCAACATTCACAAACAGAAGAAACAACAAGCACAAATTCCAAAAATCAACAAAACAGAGCCAAAATCCAAAATTCTGTGCAACAGTAACTGGACGGTCGCTTGAACCGATCGCTCAAATCAATCGACCGCCAGTAGCGACCGCCCCAAAATACGCGTGAAAACAACGTTTCAAATACGGTTTTTGGGTCTCATTTCATTTCTACTTTGTTCCAAACTCATTTTGGGCTCTGGGGATTTCGTGCAAAGGGTTAGGAAAGTATTTTGGAGACTTCGTTGGCTTCGGATCTACTTCCCACGCGACGCATACACGCTACACAGATCTTCTCATGAAACCCTTCATTTCTATGGTTTGCATGATAGAACTACAATGTGTAACTATTTTTAGGTTTTCTTTTGTGCAAAAATGTTTCTTTTACTTCACATTACATGTCTAGGCATAGATCTACTGTTCACTATGCATTTTTACACAAATAGGTAATTATTAGACATCTCATGGCTTCTCATTTTGCATCTTTTTCGCCTAAAAACAGATTTTCTCACTAGATGGCTGCCCGCGGAGGTAGGAGAGTACCCATTCGCGGCCGAGGTCGTGGTCGAGGTAGAGGTGACGCACATGACCCAATCCATCAAGACTACGTTAGATCACTGGAGGCACAGGAGCTATACTTCGGCCACTTCAGTCATCGTACGATCGAGCATGGTCGACCAATAGTGACTTCAGAGGTAGCACAGTTCCAGATCGAGAGTAGATTTGCGGCTGTGGGTTGGAGAAGTACCTTGTTTTTGAACGAGGATGCCTATCCCAAGTTAGTCAGGTTATTCTACAGCAACCTGACCTTCCACAAAGAGATGGATGGAGAGCACGACACTAGGCTAGTGATAGAGAGCCGGGTGAAGACTACAGACATACGCTTCACCACAGAGGAGCTGGCTCACATCCTAGACGTGCCATACATCCACGGCGACAGGAGATGGTTCGAGCCGGGGGCTGAGTCAGACGATGTCATTCACTGGGAGGAGAGAGCTCTCGTCTTCTCGAGCATTTGCCCACAGGAGTGCAGCGGGGTAGAGTTAGTGACCGAGCTGTATCCCTCATGCAGGATCATCTCTAGGATCATAGCACGGAACTTGCTGCCTAAGGCAGGTCATCAGAGTGAGATTTCACTCATGCAGGCTATGATGATCTTTTCAGTGTACACCCGCTACCAGATAGACTTGGCTTACATAATCCAAAATGCCATGATCTATCGAGTGACACATCCGGGGGGAGCAAACATTGGATACGGGCGACTTCTGACACGGATCTTTGAGCACTTTGGGGTGGACTTCGAGGGAGAGGATGTCACGACCCCAGTTGTCACAGGCCTGGTGGGGCCCTCATTATGGACATTCCACTAGGGCACGTGACAGCTCCTCTTCGTTAACACCTCTTTATAATCATTAAAACAAAATGCTAGACAAAACATTCTCAAAAACAAACAACCTGGTTGACAGTTTGACTCATAAACATATATATGTACACAGTCTAAAGTCCGGTTATATTTACATTTGACCTTTCAACAGTGTCTAGATCAATACATGCAGTCTCAAAGAAATATATACATTCACCGTCCAAGTTATACAAACATCAAACGTAACGAAATGAATGAGATTACATCTTCAACTTTAAAGGCATTGAGAGATGGCAACACCTTGCCTTTATCATGAATCTGAGTACCTGTCAACATTTACAATAATGAGCTTTGCGGCCCAATAAGCAATAAAGACAACCATGTAAGTAAGTCAGGCAATTCATTATGCATCAATTATCACATCAAAATCATATAACATCATACATTCCAAACTTCTTTCATCCTTTTCCTTATCCTTCCCTGTCCTTTTCCTTTCCTTTTCCTTTTCCTTTTCTTTCCTTTTTCCTTTTTCCTTTTCTTTTACTTGCATTTCAGTTATCCGACATTATAGTCTTGTGCCTAGGCAAATCCGGAGGATGCACATACTCTTCACCACCGAAGTGGCGGTCCCTTCACCACCGAAGTGGCTTCGCCTCTTCACCACCGAAGTGGCTTCGCCCTCACCACCGAAGTGGCTCGTCTCTTCACCACCAAAGTGGCTTCGCTCTTCACCACCGAAGTGGCTCGCCTTCACCACCGAAGTGGCTTCGCTCTTCACCACCGAAGGGCTCGCTCTTCACCACCGAAGTGGCTCGCCCTTCACCACCGAAGTGGCTTCGTCTCTTCACCACCGAAGGGCCGCCTTCACCACCGAAGTGGCTTCTAGGCACAAGGCCTTGTACACCTCATGGATTTCCACAGCATAGACTCAATCTTTTCACTTTCGGTCTTGCTTCATGCCTTCCCATTTGGGTACATAAGTACCAAGACTTACAGAAGCCATTACATTTTATTCCTTTTCTTTTACTCTTTTCATCTTCAATTCCAGATTGCATTACCATGCTCGCCCATTTCAATATACATTTTCATTCCAATCATCATTTAGCATCATATGAGTAAAGCTGGACACAACTCCATACAATTCAATCATTTAAACATGAGAGCATGATATCATTCAATCTCATCCGAACACAGCTCATGACATTCCATCATTTACATATGAAAACATGATAATTACATTTAACATGCATAAACATCCTTGCAAATTCATGATTAACAGTTCAAACACACTATCCACATTCCATTTCAACCAATTCAATCTAATCATTGAACTGTCATCCAATTCCATGCATTTGTTCAATACACAAATTGCATCATCGAATAAATAACATAAACTTTATGTTGCCATGTGCATGTTACATATCTATTAAAGAAAGAAAAACACCAACTTATCATACATAGGTTGGTCAATATTACTACCGTTGTGCGTGTCGACCTGGTTCCACATAACCGCCCCCGCATCTCGATCGATCAACGGCAATTACAAACGCAGGAGCCAACAGGGAATTTTCCCCCTTTTTATATTATTTTCTATCTCCTCTTCATTTTCTCTCTCCTCCTTTCTCTCTCCTCTTCCTTTCCTCTCTCCTCTTCCTCCTCTCTCCTCCCCACGGTCCCTCTCTCCTCTCTGTCTTACTCTCTCTCCACTTTCCTCCACTCCTTCTCTCCACTCCTCTCCACCCTTCTCTCCTTTCTCCTATTCATCTCTCTTCTTCTTTATTAGTCCGCACGCACGATCCTCTCCTCGCTCTCTCCTATTTACCTCTCCTCTTGCCGCCTAATGGCTCTCTCCCTCCGTCTTCTCTCCCTAATTTTGCCTTCACCACTATCTCTCTTTCCTTCTCTTACCTCTTTTCTCTATCTCTTCTCTCTCATGCTCATCGCCCGTTCCCCCGGTATTCTCCGACAGCGAAGAAAGCAAAACCCTCAAATTACTCTCTCCCGGACTCTCCACTTTGCCTCTCTCCTCTCCTCTCTCTCTCTGCTCATAAATTCTCTCGCAACGTTCTCACTCTACTTTTCTCTCTCCTCCTCAATTTTCGCAACTCGCTATTCTCCACTTTACTCGCCTCTCCCTTCTCCTCTCCGTCTCTCTCCTCTCCTCTCTCATTTACTCCTCCCCTCCATCTCATCTCTCCTCCCTAAAGTCACAAGGGTCGGTGGGAAAGTGGGAGGTGTCACCTCCTCCCTCTTTCCCTCCTCCACTCACCTCCTTTCTCCCTTTTTCAAACTCTATACGGGTACACCTCACCACTCTATCTCTCTCCTCATTTCTCACATTTTACAAAATAATATATTATATACATAATATATATAATCTATATAATAATATATCATATATGATATATATATCTTTTTAATGGAATTCTTTATGGGCTTGTGGGCCCGTTCTTTTACTTACACAGGACCCACTTTGGAGTGTGAAAATTCATACCCCGGGTTCGAAATTCACACCGATCATTTCCTCGCTTCGTCGGTCTAACTCCCCGTTGTGGGACCCACAAGCGATATCCGATCCTGACCACAATGATACGTTCACCCACAATAATAAAACAATAATAGAAAAAGATGCGGAGCATTACAGAGGAGGCTATCCCAGTTGGGCATGGCGGTACGATAGGGCACAGATTGGTCGCTCAGATGCACTTAACGGGCGGACCAAACTCACCAGAGATGCCAGCCGAGCAGGAGGACATAGATGTAGAGGCTGATGATGAGGATCATGCAGACTCGCCACCACCTTCCCAGTTCGAGACAGGAGGCACATCCGGGACTCAGGATACTTCGGAGGTCGCACCACCTTGGGCTAGGGGTCTTTTCACTCGGATGGACCAGTTCGAGCAGGGGCAGGTAGAGATGAAGGGCCAGATAGCAGAGTGCCTTGACATACTCGCCCAGACGAGACTAGCTCCACCACCCACGCAGTAGATAGGTTTAGGTTTCGATTCACTTTGATTCAGTACTGACCTTAGGGTTTAGATATGCTTATTGTAGTTTTTATTCAGCACATGTTCATTTCCTAACATTTTGTAAAGCGTAGAGTACGCTCCAAGTTATGTAAAGCTTTATCTTATTAATGAAACACAGTTATGTTTATTGCACTTGTATTATTGTCTCTTATGCATTTTCTTAATAATTACAATGTGAGAATGTATTTCACTTGACTTATTGTAAGTTATTCAAAATAAGATCCACTTATTTTCTCAGTTTGTTTCTAACGAAAGATGTTCTATTATTCACTCTAATTCTTTTGAGTCACTTCTGGATCTATGACTCAGATTGCTCATCTAACACTTGTATTAATTATTATTGACTTCGTAAAACCATGGCTCTGATACCACTCTGTCACAACCCACCCGTCGGTCTCGGTTACCCGCCCGACAACCCGTGGGTGCGATCCGTCACAAGATCCAAGGTTTTAGTCTCTCAACAATAATTAAGACAAATACAGATAATCAAGAGCAAAGAATATTCAATAACTGAATTAAATGAATTACAGGAGTCCAAAATACTCCAATATCAAAGGAAAGAAATAAAGAATAAAGGAATAAAACAAAAATGAGGGCAGCGGAATAATTCAAAAGTGTTTATATCAATTTTTTTCCAGTTTGTTTTTCTAAGTCAATGAACTTAGACTCCAGTTTAATAAGGTAACGGGTCCTCCAATTCTTCTCCAGTCTCTGTGCGAACTGCCTGACCACCTTTCGCCTCTGACCATCAACCGGTGCAATAAGCGCACTCCATGCACCCTTAGGAACTCCCGCACATGCTATTTCCATCTCCCATTGGTGGTGCCACATCTTCTTCAAACGGTATGGTTCCTTCATAGGAAACCAGCCCATCTTCAGATATAAATCCCTCTTATGTGCAAGCTAAAAACATACAAAGAATAAAGGAATGAGTTCTAAAGAACTCAGTAAGAAACAATCATATTTCTCATCCATCATCCAATAATGCCATGATACAACAGTAATATGAATGAATGCAAAATATGAATGATGCTATGATTTCTAACTATGCAAGTCTCTAACAGTTGACATGCTTTAAGAATAAACACCATCCCTCCTCTGGGTAAGTCTCAACACTCTGATCCGGCAAGGACTGGTTACCTCTGTAGGGATCCAAGGAAAAAGGGAAAGTCCACACCTGGCTCACAAACCTTGGTTAGGGGTTAAGTCCACACTCTCTCACCTCGACCATTGGAAATGAGTACTGGCGCATGTCAGGGTTTCTAATCCAATGCAAGGTCATAATGGTTACATGTCTACATGAAGTCCAGATACATCCCCTATGGCACCAACCAACTCGGTTCAGTATCCTTCGCAACCTAGGAGTAAGAATCCTCACGGACTGGCTACCTCTGTTGGACTCCACTCCTTAACCCTATGGTCATTCACATATTATTGGGGCGAATGCTCTCATGATTCCTCACGACACCCGGTCTGGTCCTTGGACATCCATGAGCCCAACCCTAACATATGCAACCCTACCATTTATATGACTAACAGTGGACCACCAAGTCACCTCACTGTCATCACGGGTCACTTGGTTTCAATCCCCCTACCGAAAGGGTAGTAGCATGTGGGGTACCTAGCCATGCAATCTAGACTCATCCTAATAATGTCATCAATTAATCATGATAGTGCTGAAGGTATCAGCAGGCATGTGTCCCATTCCACAGCCTTCTGATATCACCAGCCAAGATATCCCAAAAGGAACACCCCAACTATCATAACCATATACCAATTACCATAATCATATAACATTCACAATTCACCAGGTAATTATGAAATCAAGGCAAACAGCAGTAGTATGTTAGAATTAAATACAATTACAGCAGCATATAACAATAGAAATTAAGACTAACAACTATCAGATTAACATGTTCAAGCATATGTAGATAGATAAGATAGACTGTCCTTACTTGCATATAATTGAAATGTCCGCAAAATGGAATCCAGTAACTATTAGTAGACTTTTCTTTTAAACAGTAAACACCTAAACACAGGGTTATTATAATATATAAGTCACATGAATCAATTTGAATCAGAACCAAAATCCAATTGGTCACTGTTTACCAGCCGGTCGCTTAGGTTGAGCGACCGCCACTAGTGACCGCCCCAAAAACAGTGAGTTTCAATCCGAAACTCAGGGCTTCTGATTACTCAATTTCAATCCGGATTTCGAGTAATCTTGACCTAAGTCTCGAATTAAACACTCCCTAAGCCAAAAGGGTGAGAGAAAATTAACCATTACCATCAATAGATTACCCATAACCCTCCCCTTGATTGGATTAACCATCTCACGGAAATAGGGTTCCGTTTACGGTTATTCCATCTCAAGTAGATTAAAAAGAGAATTAAAATATCCAAGGGGGTAATCACAAAGACGAGGGAAAAAGGGTAAAACTAATTTAACGGACAAAGAAAGTAAAGAACGAAGGGTTAATTCAATACCTCACGCCAGAGAGTCAGAGAAAGAAAGAACTGATCTTCCAAGTCACTGTCAGTACTCCAGAGACTCTTTCGGATCTTCCCCGCAGCCGTCTAACCTCCCAAATAAGCAACCACGAATAAAGTATTCGTTAATTAGACGGAGGTTGCCTTTTATAGAAGTCAGGGGGCAAAATAGGGCAAAATCCCTGAAAACAGACCGGGCGGTCGCTTAGGTTAAGCGACCACCACTAGTAACCGCAACCTAAGCGACCGCCACTAGTAACCGCCCGCATGTAATTTTCCATACAAGGGTGCTTTTACTAGGGGGTTGATACCCAAGGCCAACCTAGCCCTAAATAAGAGATGGGGGAGATCTTACCTTCAATCCAGACATCTCTGAACAACACCTGACTTCCAGAATTCCAAGTTCCAGCCAAGGCAGGCTCTTCAGATAAAGGATCCAGATCCATGGGTCCTGGGTATGGATCATGGGCTTCAATCCGGATACTCCACAAGTTCACCCGACTAGACCTTCGGGTTCTTGGACCTGGAATACGGATCTCGGGTTAGAAATATGGGGGGTGTTACAATAATGGTTCTAAATCTTAAGGATGTGGTGTGGTGGTAGAAAGAAGAAACAAAATATTCGAAAGGAGGGTACATCCAAAGAGGTTCCTCCTTTTCCATCACATGAAGTGCAAATCCCGGAGCAAGGAACTGCTTTGAAGGAAGGACTTCTCTTGCAAGGAATGACCTAAACGCCTGTCTATGATATCATTCACACCCAGGTTGTGGAAAAAAGAATGATGGAAATGATGAGCTCCTTCCAAATGATGGTGACAAAGTAGAACTAGATCATGCCTCCAAGAGGCCCTACTGTAGCTCTACCAGAGACACTAGTACTAGGCCTCGTCAACCAGAAAAACAGGGCCCAGGGAGTTGGAGTAGCTTTGCTCCCCACTAACTCTATGAAGATTAGAGAAGAAGAAGAAATAATGAGAGATCAACAAATAAGGAACCACCATTCTGTTTTTGACAGGTTAGGGGAACAACCAGATGGACACTCCTTCCCTGGTGCTCTACCTCAAAGACTACAACCTCTAAGAAGCAAAAAAGCTCCAAAAGAGCATGGTGCAGAATCATCTGCATCCATGAATGTAGATGGTGAATATGGGAAGTAGTTAGCCATGAGAGACGGAAATCTCTATCAGTAGATCAACGCCATGAACGAATGTTTGGGCCGGTTGGACCAGAAGATCCTAGACGAGATGCATTAGGTACTAACACAAGACCGGTTCATCCCTGAAATCATGATGACTCCATTGCCTATGAGTTTCAAAGCTCCTTCTTTCACAGTGTATAATGGAACAACAAATCCCAAGGCGCACATCAATCACTTTAATTCTATTATGACTATATGTGGCAGGGGAGATGCCATCAAGTGTATATGTTTTTCATCCTTCCTTGATAAGTCTAGCAACCACTTGGTTCTCTCATCTACCCAGATGTTCCATCCACAATTTTAACGAACTAGGGTTATACATTTGTTGCTAGTTTAAAGTGGGATCAAGAAGGAAAAGACTGAAGATAACCTTCTTGCTTTGAGACAAGGCCACTCAAAATCTATCAAAGACTTTATAGCCACTTTAAAAGTATATCTAACCTGATAAAGAATCTTGATGACAAAGTGGCCTTCACTACCTTCAAGAGAACAGTTTATAGTGATAGGTTAATGGCTTCCATTGTAGAGAGAAAGCCCAAGACCCTAGCCGAACTGGTGGACTTGGGTTACAAGATGGACACCATAGAAGAAGTTTTGGACGCCAATGGAGGTGGCAACATGAATGAAGGAAAATCTTATAGGTCAAATGATCGAGAAGAAAGTTCAAACAAGAGGCCTGCTAAGAAAGACCAAAGAAATAGGCGGGAGCGGAGGAACACCGAGTCGATGATGAGGACAAGGAAGCTTTCACTTCCATGAACAAGTCACGATCAGCCATCCTTGTGCAGATCTGAGACACTAGTTTACTTAAAAAACCTGAAAAATTAGATGCTCACTTAGAGAATAGGGTTGACACTTCAAAGTATTGTCTTTACCACAAAAATAAGGGGCATCATACCAATGATTGCCGCATGCTGAAAATCGAGATCGAAAAGTTAATAGTCGAAGGCCACTTGGACCATTTCATCAAGTTTAGGCTTACCAAAGATAGATCCCTTTAGAGACAAAGTAGGATTCTGCCCAGGAATAGAGAAGATGCTTGGGAAAAGCTCCAAAAACTCCCAGGGACAAGGACCTCCCCAAAATCAGTACTATCTTTGGGAGGTCCACTCCCAAGTCGCTTCGGCAGGCAAAGAGGAACACTAGATACTTAGGCGATGTTGGGCCATCAAAGAGTTCCCGGTTCACACATGTAAGCCCATAACTTTCTCAAAGAAGGAGCTTGTGGATGTACACACTCCTCATAATGATGCTGTAAAACCCAGCCCTAACCTTGACCCGGAAACCTTGTTTTTTGTAGGTCCGATGACCCGAAGTAAAGTAAGAAGTCAGCTTTGGGCCATCCCAAGAGAGGACTTGGTGTCTGGCTTTGAATCCATGAAAGTTGATGATGAAGTTCTATTTATGGAAACTGAATCTTGATGAAGATCGGATTAGTTGATGGACTTGGAGTGCTCTCTATCTTGGTTTGAAGGCATTTCTACCTATTAGGTAAGTCACTTGGCATGTGTGCAAAACCCCTTTAGGATTGGATTTGATCTGGGCCTTCAATTCCCTGTTTTGGATTTGCTGTCAGCATTGGTCGACTGATTGGTCGACTGGACCAGTCGACCAATCCACTCGACCAATGAGTCTTGTCTTTGGCAATTAGGTTTTTCTTGCTCTATTTAAGTTCAATCTCGAGTCCACTTCGTATTTTCTGCCTCCAAACTCTTTGGAACGAACCAAAGACCTCTGCAAGTCATCTCCCTTGCATCCTTGGTGATTTTCTTGACGGATCTTCGTCGAAACTCTTCCTTTTCGTCAAAAGGTATGTCTACACTCTCTTCTTCTCCATTATCTCTTATTTTCTTTCCTTTTTGAGTTGAGACAGTAGAGGAGATGCTGCATTCTCTGTTGCAAACATCTCTGGACTTGTCTCTCATGATCATCCTAAGGATTAGAGGCTAGAACAATGATCTTAACCATGATCATTGCAAGCTTTTGAAGGAATCATGATCAAACCATGATTTAATCTTGTTAAACTTCTGATTTGAATTCTGATCTCCTTGGATCTTCTATATTGATCATGTTAGTAGTTAATTGCTGTGTTTTCCTTTCATGATCCATGATCTATCAATCTCTAGTTGTTCTCCTCTACCATACTATGTGTTCTTCATGAATCATGGTAATGACATATATGGTAGGTTTTGTTTCCTTATTTAGATTTATGCTTCTAAGCCTTGTTCCTTGAAGATCTAAGTATGTTTTCATGATACCTTTACCTGAAGCAATGATCCATCCTCCTATTGTTCTTGTCTTTGATTTCTATTTCGAATTCTTCAAGATCCATGGTTGATCTAATTATGGTAACTTTTTGTTTCCTAATTTGGATCTTGATGGCTTGATTGGATTAGTGTTTTGAGGTCCCCTATATGTTAGAATACTATTGAAGTAGTTTGCCCCTTGATTAGTACCCTTTTGAACCACCAAATTCGGATTTCATATCTTAAAACTCTGTTTTTTTTAGGCTACTGTCTGCATTGGTCGACTAGACCAGTCGACCAATCCACTCGACCAATGAGTACAGCAACTCCAGAATTGGTCTGTGTTGGATGTTTTGGTATATTTTCTGTTAGGGATCTTTCCTAATATGTTGTATACACTTGTTTAGGACCTTCTTCTCAAGTTTGCCAAGATCTTACTTGACTTCTTAGGATTCCTTTGCGAGTTATAAAAGGTAAGGATGGTTATTTCCTTAATTACATAGATAGCATGAATCTAGTTTCTATATTTGAATATCATTGATATGTTTCCTAAATTAGATTCTTACAATGATATACTACTGTTGCATAACCTTGATTACAGTAGCATTGTTTAAATTGATTCATGTATGATTTACTTACCAATTATATACAAGTGATTGTAATTATTGATTTCTTTCCATATATGAAGTTACCATATATGTGATGATATGAATTGATGCATGTGTATGCTTAAGTATGGTTTGGAAAGGAGAGGTGTCCTATTGACACTTCTGTCCTTGGACTACTACGGGAATATTATGGGATGTTTCCGGAGATGCCCTCTGGACACCTTCCTAAACTGTTGGATGACATATCTAGGATTGTCTAGTAGTGTTTGGCTAGGATGTCCTGTTATGTCAGACCCTAATCGGAGGGGTATTGAGACCGAACGACCCGTGGTAGCAATGGGGATTCATGGGCGCTCAAGACCGGTAACCAACCCGTGAGAGGACAGGAATCACATTGTGGGGGCCATTTATTGGTAGGGTTGCATATGGTTAGACTTGGGCTCACGGGCGCTTAAGACCGGTAACCAACCCGTGAGAGGACGTGAGAGCTTCCCGTTTACCATATGTGGATGATCAATAGGGTTGATGAGTCCGTAGTCAGGGACTATGAGGACTCTAGTGTGAAGGATACCGGAAAGGATCGTCAGGGACGAGGAATGGACGTATCTGGATCTGACTTGATGTAACTAAGTAGAAGACTTGCATTTGGCTAGGTTTTACCCTGACATGCGCCGGTACTTAGACCAATGGTGATGTGAGAGAGTGGTGACTTAACCCCCAGCCATGGAATGTCCCGAGGGATGCCGGACCCATTACCAACTGATGATGAGTGATTGAGACCTTCCTAAAGAAGTACGGTGCTATGACTTAAAGCATGTCTGCCAATAGAGACCAGCATACATAGAGTTAGATTCATTCATTCATTGCTTGTCTCATATCATATTGCATTTATGTTTGTTCTGAAATCCTGCCATTTATGATATTATGGATTTAACTGCCTTACTGAGTTTCTTTGAAACTCATTCCTTTATTGTACAATGTTTGTTAGACTATCCTGCAGGTACTGAGTACTATGACGGCTCCTATGAAGAAGCGCAAGGCGAGGAGGCATATCTCCAGGAAGGTGATTGCGGTTACCACAATTACACTAAAGATCCCGCGAGTGGTTATGCTCCGTACGATGCTTAGTTTGACCATTGAGTGGAAGCGTCCTTGTGCCATTTATGAGATTTACACTTATAAGGATGTTGTCTATAAAGTGGAGAACAATTTAGTTACCCAATGTACTTGCTACTGGGATTAGCTTTTGTCTAGTTTATTCTCTGTTCGAGCTACTTTTCCACTGGTTGTAGAGTGGGATTTTTGCCTCACTTTACTTATCTGTCTGACACTCTGATTATATCTAGTATTCTGATTTATTTATGATTCATTCTTTCCTTATTGGATCTATGGTTTATCTTCTGCACTTTTATTATGATTGTTCATGATTATGTTATTGTAAATGTGGGAGGCTGATCACTCGATACCTGATCTTCGGGCTGTGGATCACACTCTCGGGTATGCCAGATAGGGTACCGGCTGGGAGGACGTGACTGATTGGTATCAGAGCCCAAGGTTCGAGGAGATCCTAACCACAAAAGACAATAACTGAACATTCCTGAGTCATTGATCTGAAATGACTCTTCTACTCTTAGAAGTGAATATTAGAACACTGAATTAGAAACTTAACCTTTGAGGCATGACAGAACATTTCAGAATAACATACCATAATTATACTTAAACAAATGTCACTAATGCAAAGAAAAGGAAGGTGCATAATATACAATAATTAAGTGAAACAAAATGAACTTCGTTAATTTCAAAAGTTTTTACAACGATTACATCTGAAATGCATAAATGGAAATCCTAGGGTACAGTCTATCTAGGTGATCTTCTCGATCTCTCGTATGCTCCGAACTCCTCCGCTAGCTGAGTCACCCGATGCTCTATCCTATCCTGTCGTGACTCCATCCTCTCATACATCTGCTCTTGTCTGACCTCCATCCTCTCTAGCATGGAAGTCATCGATCTCATCTGTGCCCCAAGATCTGAAGTCTCCGGAACTACATGTGAAGGGCCACCTGCCTCGAAGTGTGATGAAGGAAACTCGTGATGCACTGGCTCAGCCTCGTGCATATCTCGCATCATCTCCGGCCTGATCATCACTATCGGGACCGATATCCTCTCCTCCATCCTCCGACCCCCGATCCTCATCCTCTCGATTCCTCATCATCCTCACCCTCCGGACCAGGAGATCTCTCAGATCGTTTGTAGTCTCATCCGACGAATGGTCCGAGTCCCAATAGAGTATCCCCGTGAACCGGTGTCCACCGGTGTATCCTCGAAACTCACTCCGAAATGCCCGAAGATCAAAGTCGGTAGACTCCCATAGCAAAGGTTCCGCATGCTAGGCCGTAGAACTAAGTCCAAGCATGACCTGCTGAATGATGTAGGAGAGATCGATCTCGAAGCCCATGTAGATGCGGTAGATGACTAAGGCCTCCATCACCGTGACCCGATGGTGATGTCCGGCTTTCGGCATAATGTTTCGGCCGACTATGCGACCGATAATCCGTGCAGAGTCCGTCATCCGTCCGCTGGTCCACGGAGTGAAGCATCGACGGCTATCCCATAGCGTAGAGCATATCTCGCGAAGCTCGTACGGCATCGGATGGCCGTCCGGATCTGCTCCTGCAGGTATCCACACACACTGCTGTGGATAGTAAGGAACCCGCAAGATCTCAGCCCGGTGTCCGGGTAGAGAAGCGAATCTGAGTCCGGAAGACCCCTGTTCCCGAGGACAAGTCTAAGTGGATGTCCTTGGCCTCGAGCCTCCTCTCGTGTAGGTAAGGTTGCTGAAGAACAACCTCACTAGCTCCGGGTATACCGTCGGATCCTCGGTGAAGAGATGAGTCCACCGCAATGTGTCGAATCTCCGCCGAATCCTAAAGGCTACGAGCTGGCGTAAGTGAAGTAGACGTCCCATCTCGATATTGCGATGAACCGAAGTAGGCCTCGTACAAGAACTCGGCCTGAGGTGTGTCAAACATGTCCCGGTCTCCTAACCTCCCGTCTAGGCTCGAAGGAACCCGACCTCTGCCCCTAAGAGCACCTACAATGCGACCACGACCTCTACCTTGTCCTCGCCCTCCCCTCTGCATAGTGGGTATCTGTGAAAGAGACAAGAGACAATTCCAGTTAGTGCTACCTTAAAGATTTGAGCCAAAAGGGTATTTTTGTAATTTTTCGGAAAATTTCAAATTTGGGGGAAATTTGATTTGAACATACTAGCATGTGCGCAATACTTGGAATTTCATGTCTATGAAGTTTGTTTGATGAAAATCGATTAAAAACTTGGATTAAAGCGAAAAATTCAGCAAGAAGGAAATTTGGGGATTTTGCAATTTAGGTCAAAATTGGATTTTTGAAAAGTTGAAATTGGTTTAATCAAATTGTATGGACCTATCTATAGTGTCATCTTGAGCATGTAGCATTTGATCTCGTGCGAAAATTTCAAGCGGTTTGAGAGAAAACAAGATTTTTCTAAAGATATCGATTTCGGTATGAAAACGTTGCGAGATGAACACCAATATGTTAGAACTTGTTGTCTATGCATGGCATTGTGTTTAAAACCTAGGGAATATATTTCTAAGCATTCCTAAGCATGATTTCTAGCATTGGATACAAGCAAAGCATGGTTTTGATTGAAATGCAAGCATGAGAAGATGAAAATGGAAGAAAGAATGAGAGATTTACCTTGTTTGTGATGATTGTGGGTTGTGGTGTTGTTTTTGAAGCACCAAATCACCTCAAGAACACTTGTGAGAACTCTTGGAGACTTTCCCTAGAGCTCTCTCACCTTTGGAAGAAGTTAGAATGAGGTTGGAATGTGGAAATGAGGCTTATAATGCGAATTTTTGCATTCGTTCGCATTGGTCATTGGTCGACTGGGTCAGTCGACCAATCACTCGACCAATGGTCACAGAGACCTCATTTGCTGTTGAATTTTTGAAAAATGTGATTTTTGCCTTATGGATTATTGTTTGATGACTATATGGATATATTTGAGCATGATTTAAGATTTCCAATCATTTGGTCAAGTGGATTTTTGATGATTTTAAGTAAAGAGTGGAAGCAAGTTGTTGATGATGTTCTTGGATATCTTGCTTCTGATTTGGAAACCAAGGAGATACACTAGGTGGGAAAAGTTAAAGAAGAGAAGGGAGTTTCACCTTGGGGAGCTCCGGTCTTGATTGTCAAGAAGAAAGATGGTAGTATGCGCTTGTGCATCGACTACCGTGAGTTGAATAAGTTGACTATCAAGAATAGATATCCGCTGCCCAGAATTGATGATCTCTTCGATCAGTTGAAGGGTGCAGTTGTGTTCTCAAAGATTGACTTAAGGTCCGGATATCACCAATTGAAAGTGAAGTCTAGTGATATCTTCAAGACAGCTTTCCGAACACGGTATGGTCACTACGAGTTTAGAGTCATGCCCTTCGGATTGACCAATGCTCCTGCGGTGTTCATGGACCTCATGAACCGAGTATTTCACGATGTGCTTGATAAGTTTGTGATTGTTTTCATTGATGACATCTTGATCTATTCGAAGAGCGAAGAAGAGCATGCGAGTCATCTAAGTTTCACTTTGCAAAGGTTGCGAGAAAAGAAGTTGTTCGCTAAGTTTAGCAAGTGTGATTTCTGGCTTAAAAGAGTGGTATTCCTTGGTCATGTGGTTTCAGCCGAAGGTATTCGTGTCGATCCAGAAAAGGTTCAAGCTGTGGCTGATTGGGAAAGACCGAAGTCGGTAACGGAAATAAGAAGTTTTCTTGGATTGGCGGGTTACTACGAAGGTTTATTGAGAACTTTTCTCGGTTGGCTGCTCCTATGACTAAGTTGACCAGGAAAGAAGAAAAGTTTGTTTGGTCTGACGCTTGTGAGAAGAATTTCCAAGAGTTGAAAGATAGATTGACAAGTGCCCCGGTTTTGACTATACCCGATAGTTCTGGTGGTATGACAGTTTATACCGATGCGTCAAAGATTGGTTTGGGTTGCGTATCGATGCAACATGGCAAGGTCGTAGCCTATGCTTCTCGGCAATTGAAAGATTATGAGCGGAATTACCCCACTCACGATCTAGAACTTGCCGCCGTTGTCTTTGCTTTGAAGATTTGGAGACATTACCTCTACGGTGAGAAGATTGCCATTTTCACGGATCATAAGAGTTTGAAATACTTCTTTACCCAAAAGGAGTTGAACATGAGGCAAAGGAGATGGTTGGAACTAGTCTCCGATTATGATTGTGATATTCAGGTATCCACCTGGGAAAGCAAACGTTGTTGCTGATGCTCTTAGTAGGAAGAACCGGAAGAAGACTTTGGATTTGAATGCTTTGAGTTTACCATTGTGGTCTTCTATTGAGAGTTTTGATTTGGAAATCGTCCCTGAGAATTCTGATTTTATTCTTTCTGCCATGACGGCAAGATCTGGTCTTAGAGATAAGATTGTTGCTCTGCAGAGTTCTGATCAAGAGCTTTTGATCAAAGTTGAGAAGATTTCTTCGAATCCTGAGTCGGACCCCGACTTTGGTATATCCATGGATGGTGCTTTATTGTTTAGAGGAAGACTGTGCGTGCCTGCAAATGAAGAAATTAAGAAAGAAATATTGAAGGAAGCACACCAGTCAGTCTTTACTATACACCCGGGAAGCACCAAGATGTACAAGGACTTGAAGGAACATTTTTGGTGGATTGGTCTGAAGGCTGATGTTGATGATTTTGTTGCCAAGTGTGAGACTTGCCAACGTGTGAAAGCCGTTCGACAACCTCCATCTGGATTACTTCAACCTCTTCCTATCCCTAGTTTGAAGTGGGAGGATATCTCCATGGACTTTGTGACTAGCTTGCCTCGGACAAGTAAAGGCAATGACACTGTGTGGGTGATTGTTGATAGGTTGACCAAATCAGCCCACTTCATTCCTATGAAGATCACTCATACCTGGATAAGCTAGCAAGGCTTTATGTGGATAATGTGGTTCGTCTGCATGGTGTGCCATTGAGTATTGTTTCGGATCGTGATCCTAGGTTCACCTCAAGGTTTTGGAATAGTTTGCAGAAGGCCTTGGGAACCCAATTGAACTTGAGTACAGCTCATCATCCACAAGCTCGATGGACAATCTGAGCGGACAATTCATACATTGGAAGACATGCTCAGATCTTGTGTGGTGGATATGGGTGGTAATTGGGATGAACACCTAGCTTTGGTTGAGTTTGCCTAGAACAACAGTTATCAAGCAACAATAGGCATGGCTCCATTCAAGGCTTTGTATGGCAGTACTTGTAGGACACCTTTGTACTGGATCGAGACAGGTGAAAGAAAAGTCTTAGGTCCTAAAATGATTGAAGCTACGAGTGCTATGGTAGATATGATAAGAGAAAGGATTAAAGAGTCCGCCCGATCAAGACAGAAATCTTATGCTGATAAGAGAAGGACCGATTGGGAATTTCAAGTTGGAGAGAAAGTATTTCTGAAGGTTTCACCAATGAAGGGTGTGATGAGATTCAATGTTAAGGGAAAGCTTAGCCCTCGTTACATTGGACCTTTTGAGATTTTGGAAAAGGTTGGACCTGTTGCGTATCGATTAGCATTACCTCCGCCTCTTGCTGGTGTTCACAATGTGTTTCATATTGCGATGCTCCGAAAATACATAGAGAATCCGGAACACATTTTGCAGCAAGCACCTGAAGGACTTAGTGCTGATTTGACCTACGATGAAGAACCGGCTGAAATCTTGGATAGGAAGGACAAGCAGCCATGGAATCGCACCATCCCTTTGGTGAAGATTCGGTGGAAGAACCATACCCCTGAAGAAGCTTCTTGGGAGAAGGAAGAAGACATGAAGGAGAAGTTTCCTTACCTCTTTGGAAGCACAGGTACGCTTTCAATTTCGAGGACGAAATTTCTTTAAGGGGGGGAGAATGTAAAACCCAGCCCTAACCTTGACCCGGAAACCTTGTTTTTTGTAGGTCCGATGACCCGAAGTAAAGTAAGAAGTCAGCTTTGGGCCATCCCAGTAGAGGATTTGGTGTCTGGCTTTGAATCCATGAAAGTTGATGATGAAGTTCTATTTATGGAAACTGAATCTTGATGAAGATCGGATTAGTTGATGGACTTGGAGTGCTCTCTATCTTGGTTTGAAGGCATTTCTACCTATTAGGTAAGTCACTTGGCATGTGTGCAAAACCCCTTTAGGATTGGATTTGATCTGGGCCTTCAATTCCCTGTTTTGGATTTGTTGTCAGCATTGGTCGACTGATTGGTCGACTGGACCAGTCGACCAATCCACTCGACCAATGAGTGCTGTCTTTGGCAATTAGGTTTTTCTTGCTCTATTTAAGTCCAATCTCGAGTCCACTTCGTATTTTCTGCCTCCAAACTCTTTGGAACGAACCAAAGACCTCTGCAAGTCATCTCCCTTGCATCCTTGGTGATTTTCTTGACGGATCTTCGTCGAAACTCTTCCTTTTCGTCAAAAGGTATGTCTACACTCTCTTCTTCTCCATTATCTCTTATTTTCTTTCCTTTTTGAGTTGAGACAGTAGAGGAGATGCTGCATTCTCTGTTGCAAACATCTCTGGACTTGTCTCTCATGATCATCCTAAGGATTAGAGGCTAGAACAATGATCTTAACCATGATCATTGCAAGCTTTTGAAGGAATCATGATCAAACCACTATTTAATCTTGTTAAACTTCTGATTTGAATTCTGATCTCCTTGGATCTTCTATATTGATCATGTTAGTAGTTAATTGCTGTGTTTTCCTTTCATGATCCATGATCTATCAATCTCTAGTTGTTCTCTTCTACCATACTATGTGTTCTTCATGAATCATGGTAATGACATATATGGTAGGTTTTGTTTCCTTATTTAGATTTATGCTTCTAAGCCTTGTTCCTTGAAGATCTAAGTATGTTTTCATGATACCTTTACCTGAAGCAATGATCCATCCTCCTATTGTTCTTGTCTTTGATTTTTATTTCGAATTCATCAAGATCCATGGTTGATCTAATTATGGTAACTTTTTGTTTCCTAATTTGGATCTTGAAGTCTTGATTTGATTGGTGTTTTGAAGTCCCCTATATGTTAGAATACTACTGATGTAGTTTACCCTTGATTAGTACCCTTTTGAACCACCAAATTCGGATTTCATATCTTAAAACTCTGTTTTTTTTTAGGCTACTGTCTGCATTGGTCGACTAGACCAGTCGACCGATCCACTCGACCAATGAGTACAGCAACTCCAGAATTGGTCTGTGTTGGATGTTTTGGTATATTTTCTATTAGGGATCTTTCCTAATATGTTGTATATACTTGTTTAGGACCTTCTTCTCAAGTTTGCCAAGATCTTACTTGACTTCTTAGGATTCCTTTGCGAGTTATAAAAGGTAAGGATGGTTATTTCCTTAATTACATAGATAGCATGAATCTAGTTTCTATATTTGAATATCATTGATATGTTTCCTAAATTAGATTCTTACAATGATATACTACTGTTGCATAACCTTGATTATAGTAGCATTGTTTAAATTGATTCATGTATGATTTACTTACCAATTATATACAAGTGATTGTAATTAGTGATTTCTTTCCATATATGAAGTTACCATATATGTGATGATATGAATTGATGCATGTGTATGCTTAAGTATGGTTTGCAAAGGAGAGGTGTCCTTTTGAAACTTCTGTCCATGGACTACTACGGGAATATTATGAGATGTTTCCGGAGATGCCCTCTGGACACCTTCCTAAACTGTTGGATGACATATCTAGGATTGTCTAGTAGTGTTTGGCTAGGATGTCCTGTTATGTCAGACCCTAATCGGAGGGGTATTGAGACCGAACGACCCGTGGTAGCAATGGGGATTCATGGGCGCTCAAGACCGGTAACCAACCCGTGAGAGGACAGGAATCACATTGTGGGGGCCATTTATTGGTAGGGTTGCATATGGTTAGACTTGGGCTCACGGGCGCTTAAGACCGGTAACCAACCCGTGAGAGGACGTGAGAGCTTCCCGTTTACCATATGTGGATGATCAATAGGGTTGATGAGTCCGTAGTCAGGGACTTTGAGGACTCTAGTGTGAAGGATACCGGAAAGGATCGTTAGGGACGAGGAATGGACGTATCTGGATCTGACTTGATGTAACTAAGTAGAAGACTTGCATTTGGCTAGGTTTTACCCTGACATGCGCCGGTACTTAGACCAATGGTGATGTGAGAGAGTGGTTACTTAACCCCCAGCCATGGAATGTCCCGAGGGATGCCGGACCCATTACCAACTGATGATGAGTGATTGAGACCTTCCTAAAGAAGTACGGTGCTATGACTTAAAGCATGTCTGCCAATAGAGACCAGCATACATAGAGTTAGATTCATTCATTCATTGCTTGTCTCATATCATATTGCATTTATGTTTGTTCGAAAATCCCCGCCATTTATGATATTATGGATTTAACTGCCTTACTGAGTTTCTTTGAAACTCATTCCTTTATTGTACAATGTTTGTTAGACTATCCTGCAGGTACTGAGTACTATGACGGTTCCTATGAAGAAGCGCATGGCGAGGAGGCATATCTCCAGGAAGGTGATTGCGGTTACCACAATTACACTAAAGATCCCGCGAGTGGTTATGCTCCGTACGATGCTTAGTCTGACCATTGAGTGGAAGCGTCCTTGTGCCATTTATGAGATTTACACTTATAAGGATGTTGTCTATAAAGTGGAGAACAATTTAGTTACCCAATGTACTTGCTACTGGGATTAGCTTTTGTCTAGTTTATTCTCTGTTCGAGCTACTTTTCCGCTGGTTGTAGAGTGGGATTTTTGCCTCACTTTACTTATCTGTCTGACACTCTGATTATATCTAGTATTCTGATTTATTTATGATTCATTCTTTCCTTATTGGATCTATGGTTTATCTTTTGCACTTTTATTATGATTGTTCATGATTATGTTATTGTAAATGTGGGAGGCTGATCACTCGATACCTGATCTTCGGGCTGTGGATCACACTCTCGGGTATGCCAGATAGGGTACCGGCTGGGAGGACGTGACTGATGCCATAGTCATCAAAGTCAAGTTGGCAAATCATATGGTCTACCAAGTGCTAGTGGATATAGGCTTGTCAACTGATATCCTCTCGTTAGAATCGTTCTGTCACCTCAAAATTGATTAAGAGGCCTTGATTCTAAATGGAGCCCTCCTTAATGGATTTACTAGGAGCTCCACCACTGTTGAAGGTAACATTCAACCTGATCTTATAGTTGGCACTTATCCCCGGCTTTGAAAATTGAGATTGAAAAGTTAATAGTCGGAAGCCACATGGACCATTTCATCAAGTCTAGGCATACCGGAGATAAATCCCCTTGGAGATGAAGTAGACTCCACCCAAGGATAGAGATGATGCTTGAGGAAAAACTCCAGCAACTCCCAGGGACAAGGACCTCCCCAAAATCAGTACTATCTTTGGGAGGCCCACTCTTGAGTCGCTTTGGAAGGCAAAGAGGAACACTAGATTTGTAGGTGTTGTCGAGCCTTCGAAGAGTTCCCGGTTCACACATTATGAGCCCATAACTTTCCGAAAGAAGGAGCTTGTGCATGTACACACTCCTCATGATGATGCCATAGTCATCAAAGTCAAGCTGAAAATCATATGGTCTACCGGATGCTAGGGGATACAGGCTCATCAGCTAATATCTCGTTGGAAACGTTTTGTTACCTTAAAATTAATTCAGAGGCCTTGACGCCAAATGGAACCCTCCTTTATGGATTTTCTGGGAGCTCTACCACCATTGAAGGTAACATTCAGCTTGATCTTAGAATTGGCACTTATCCCTGAAAAGTAACCTTTCCTACCATGATCATGGTTGCCTGAAAATATTTCAGCCTATAATGTTATTCTGGGCAGATCAATGCACTAGGGGCTATAATATCACCCCGACATATAATGATAAAGTTCTCGACCAATGAAGGGGTTGGAATTTGGAAAACTAATCAAAAGTAGTCTCGAAATTGCTGTCTCAACTTCATCAAAAAGCAATCATCTGCTCCACTTAGAGAATTGACATTGGCTGTAAAAGTCCAAGATGGTCGAGATGAGGATTAGGTGCAAAGAGGAGAACCTATCGAGGAACTACAACGAGTTCCCCTAAGTCAAGATTTCCCTTCTCGAGGAACAATAATTGGTTCCAAACAAGGCAATGAATTCAAGCACAAGCTTACGGCATTACTGAAACAAAACTTTGATGTTTTTGCGTGATCAGTGGAGGACATGCCCGAAATTGACCGACAAGTTTCTGAACACAACCTTTGGATCAACAAGGGCGCCAAGCCTGTTATCCAAAAAAGAAGGAATTTCTCAATTGAGAAGCACTAGGCTATTCATGCAAAGGTTGAGAAACTGGAGACATCTGGTTTCATCCGACCCATTGAATGTCCCACTTGGTTAGCCAACATGGTCATGGTAAAGAAAGCCAATGAGAAGTGGAGGATGTGCACATATTATACATATCTTAACAAGGCATGTCCCAAAGATTGCTATCAACTTCTAAGGATTAATTTGCTAATTGACGCCATGGCTGGGCATGAAGTCTTAAGCTTCACGGATGTCTACTCGGATACATTAGATCTTGATGAAGCTCGAGGACGAAGTTCACAACGTTCATGACCAATTGAGAAAGTTATTACTATATAGCATGGAACTATTTTTTGGTTTCGCCCTCCGGCGAAACAATACCAGGGGGCAAAACGAGATATGCATAATATCGCCGAGATATCACCGATATCTCAGTGATTTCTCTCTCGAACTGGCAAGATATCGCCTGAAACCAGAAATTTCGTCGATCAAAACTTCCATTATTACCGGTAATCTCAGATCTGCAATCACAGATAAAATAAAAAAACCCTCCTAACGATCTAAGCTTCCATTATTATCCACGAATCCACCATCAAACCCCTAACAATCACCGATAAGGGAAGAAAAAGGGAAGAAAAATTGAAGAAGAAGCCCTACGAAGATCGCCCTCGGTCTGCAACTGTGTGCTGCAGATTTATAAAACCAAAAACCACCAAACGAGGGAAGAAAAAGGGAAGAAAAACTGAAGAAGAAGAAGCCCTACAAAGATCGCCCCTCGATTCTGCAACTGTGTTGTGCAGTTCTTGATGAAATCGGAAACCACCAACCCTTCGTAATGCTTTTGTTTTGTAAATTTGTTACTTTTGAATTCCATTTCAAGTCCATTAAAGTATGTGTTACTGTGTTAATGTCAGACCGACTCACACACGTCAATAGCTAGCTTTGTTTTGTAATTTAATTTATTATATTTGATTTGCTATTCAAGTCCATTAAATGCATTTCACATGATGGGTGTCAGTGTCATACGTAAATCAGTAAATGCTTTTAAATTTTGGTTTTTTCACTTCACGCTTACCCATGTTGCAGGTTTCCTTAATTACACTTTTTCTATTTCACGCATCGCAGAATTTGTTGTGTTTTCCAAATATCGGCGAAATCTCAGCGCGAGATTTCGCCGGTTCGCCTAGTTCGCCAGGTAGCAAACCAGCGATCTCGTCCGAGATTTCGTTCCTTGCTATACAGTCATGCCATGCAGTCTAAAGAATGCTAGAGCTATGTAATAGAGGGCAGTTAACAAAATTTTCTGCAAGCAAATTGGCCAGAACAAGGAAGTCTATGTAGACGACATGTTGGTCAAAAGTATGAATCAAGGTGCATCTCAATCCTGATAAGTGTGCTTTCAGGGTTTCTTATGAAAAGTTCTTAGGTTTTATGGTATCACAAAGAGGCAAACCCTAAAAAGATCAAATGCCATCCTCGAGATACAGCCGTCAAGGATCGTCAAGGAAGTACAATGCCTCACCAGAAGGGTGGCCACCCTCAATCGCTTCATTTCTCGTTCCGAGGACAAATGCTTACCTTTCCTTAAAGCTTTAAAGTGCCTTAGTACAACAAAAGGAATACTATGGAACAAGGACTGTCATAGAGACTTCAAAGACTTCAAAGAAAAGCTAAGTAGCTCTCCTCTTCTCATTGTCCCATTCCTAGGAGAGAAATCTTTTTATATTTGGCTACTTTGCCCCACGTTGTAAGTTCAGTTTTAATTCAAGAAGACGAGGACATCCAAAAGCCCATTTATTATGTGAGTCTTGTTCTACTTGAAGCCGAGACTAGATATCCCGAGATAGAGAAGTAGGCTCTAGCCCTGATGGTCTCTAGATGAAAGCTCCGACCATATTTTCAGGCTCACCCTGTAATAATTTTGACCAATGCACCTTTGAAAAAAGTCCTACACTGTCCAAACCTGGCTGGGAGGATGGTGTTTGGGTAGTTGAACTAAGTGAGCACCAGGTCAACTTCAAGTCAAGAATTGAAATCAAAGGTCAAGCCTTAGCTGATTTCCTAGTAGAGTCCTCATTTTGATGGACTTTGGAATCGGAATCCGAACACTCAATGGAGATTTGGGCACTTTTCGTTGATGAAGCAAGTAACGCAGCTGGTAGTGGCGCATGTGTAGTGTTGCAAAGTCCTGATGGTTTCACTATCAACTGTGCCTTATGTTTTGAATTTCCAACAACTAACAATGTTGTCGAATATGAAGCTTTAGTGGTTGGACTGTGCTTGGCCAAATCCCTATGTGTCAAGCATATGAAAGTATATAGCGATTCACAACTTGTATTGAACCAAATAGAGGGAACATATGAGGCAAAGGAAGAAAGAATGTCTCGATACTTGACCAAGGTCAACAATTGAGAGTTCACTTCCACAATTTTATCATCGCCCAAATTCCAAGAGAGGATAATGAAAAAGTTGATGTACTGGCCAAGCTAGCATGCGCAAGATATTAAGAGATAGAAGCCTATATGTATCAAGAGACTCTCAACGAACCAAGCATTGATGAGTGGGAACTGATGGACATTGACAAGGAAAAATCATCATGGATGGATCCCTTGATTTCTTATCTCAAGCATGACTATCTTTCCGAGGACAATGGATAGACTCGAACAGTTAAAAGATGGGCAACTAAGTTCACTTTCGAGATGGAGAACCGTACAAAAGATCAATTGAAGGACCTTTGTTAGCCGAAGTGCACAAAGGAATATGTGGATGCCACATAAGAGCTAGAGCATTGGTGTATAAAAATTCTAAGACAAGGAATTTATTGGCCAACTACTGTAAAAGATCCATGGGATTATGTGCAATGTTGTAAGCATGTCAAATAAATTCCTCAATCCAAAGAGTCCCTGTTGTGACCTTGACTTTCATTTTGAGCCCTATCCCTTTCACTAGATGGGGAATGGACATCTACGTCCTTTCCCCCCAGCAACGACCAGAAGAAAGTTCTTGATTGTAGGAATTGATTACTTCACTAAGTGGGTGGAAATAGAGTCAGTCACATCTATCAATGAGAAGCAAATGGAGAAGTTCACATTGACAAAAATTCTATACAGGTTTGGACTCCCCAAGATTCTCTTAACAGATAATGGCACACAATTTGACAATCCGGTCTTTAAGAATTTTTACATGAAGTACCATATTGACTTTCACACTGCCGCTGTCACCTACCTTCAATATAATGGTCAAGTTGAAGTCACCAACAGGACTTTATTGGATAGAATTTGTGAAATCCCCCAGATTTCTACCCCTTTAACCCGTGGTTTCAAGACCGAGAACTCGAGCCTCGAGTTGGCGACAACTGTGGGCCATTCAAGTTTAGCCCGAAGGATTGGAAATGGAACTAATGTTGGTGGTGACCCTTGTGATGACTCAACAACTCTCCTAGAGTTTAAGTGAAGAGAGAAGATTCATCACGATGGTGTAAAAAGGGTGATTTTGGAATGTCCGTAGATCGGTGATGGAGAATCCGATTGATGCGATAAGGTATCAAATCGAAGATTGTCAAAAGACCTTTCCAACAAGCCAAAATCACTAGAATTGGAGTCCATTTGGGGGTCCAACCATGGACTGGTTGGTTGGGCCATTTGGGTGAACCAACCCACACCCCATTTTCTATTTAGGGGCAAAAACGGAATTTTGGGTTTTTAAGCCCTATTTTATGTTTTAACTCATCCGTAACCGCATTTCTTTATGCAAGAACGAAGTTGAGGCTGCGGGAAGAGGAGATACCAAGGAGAAGAGCGGTTCCCATCCTTCCGAAGGTGATTTGTGATTCAAATCTTCGCGAAAACTTTAAGAAATTTTAGTTTTCTTTAATCCTTCTCTTATAAATGGTTTTGGGAGTAATTTCTCTTCTCTTATTTTGTGAGATCTTGAAGAGGAAGAGTGTTAGGAATCTTGGATGATCATCTCTTCTTGTATTTCTATCTCCTTTGTGTATAGGAGTAATGGTAAGTCCCCTTGCAAAAGATTTTGGAATTTGACTCTCAAAGTTGCCCACTGGTGATTTAGGAGAGCCAATTTGGGGCTTTTTGATCTTGGTCAAATTGGATCAAATTGATGGTACCTATAGGATCTTTTGCTGTCAATTAGACTTTCCCAAAGTTTCGTTTCTTTTAGACTTCGGATTGGTGGCGAATTGGAGACCATTCACTAGTGAGGTTGAGAACTACCCTTTTTAAACTAGTGGTTAAGATTATATTTTCGTGGGAAGATTTTGGGATATCTTTTGAAACCCAAATTGACTATAATTTGTGATAATTATTTCTTTTGCATAAATAGGTTTATGTATCTTGTATCTTTAGTCACTAAGCTGTGGGAAGGAATTACTGATCTTTGGAGAAAGGAATCTAGTTGGAAGGTGAGGAATATACTTAACCTTATATTGCATGTATAATGATGTTAGTTCATTTTCATTATTAATATCTTGCATTGCTTTAGTATTATTTTGTGGTTATGTATGTTACTGTTGAAAGGTAAGAAAATAAATTTGCTTCTAATTGTTAATATTATTTGAATGGTGATATGAAAATGTATGAGATGGATGAGATTGAATGGATTGACTTTTTCGTTTACTTAAATTATTGTTATGAAAATATATGGATGATATTGAATTAATTTCTCCTTTTATTTTAGAAAAAATTGCACTGGCACCCCAAAATGGAGGTCTTAAAGCACTGACACCCCACTTTATGTTTAAAAAGCACAGAGACCCTAAAATTGGATTTTCATTAGATATATTTGTCAAATTTATCGCCAAAAATAGTTAAATTATTGTTTATTTTCATATATATATCCCTATAATAAACAGTGTTTTGAAGGTTTTCAATGATAAATTAGACAAATATATCGAATGAAAATTCAATTTTGGGGTCTCTGTGCTTTTTAAACATAAAGTGGGGTGTCAATGCTTTAAGGCCTCCATTTTGGGGTGCCAGAGACAATTTGCTCTTTATTTTGTGTTGCAAACTAGGGTTGTGGGTTCTTCCATTGCCCTAGTAACCTTATGTGATTGTTTAGACTATGATTGGGAAATAGGGAATGCCCTTTTGGTGTTTCTGTCATTGGACACTAGTGGATGTGGTATGAGACACATTCTTATGGTGCCCTTGGCGCTTTCCTTGATTATTGATTGACATACCTAGGGCATGTCTAGAAATGTTGGGTTACGTGACCTTATGAGTACTACTACCCTTTCGGCATGGGTATTGAAGCCGGTTAACCCGTGATGTTAGTGGTTGGGTCCTGTGTGTCAAGCAGGCACACTATCATCACAGAGAGGTAGGGTTGCATATAATAGATAAGGGCTCCTAGGCGCTCAAGACCGATAACCAACCTGTGAGAGGACATGGAGAACATCATGGCCATTATATGTGGATGACCACTGAGTTAAGGAATGGGGTCCACCAGATGCCTCCTGTTGAGGATTCCATTCATAGATGGGAAAGTATCAAACCAACAGGGCACTAGGCATGAGGGGAGATATTATACTAAACCGAGTTGGCTGGTGCCATAGGGAAAGTATCTATACCACATGTAGTACGAGACCATATGGCTTTGCATTGGGCTTAGGATTATCCTTGACACGCGCCAAATCTTATACCAATGGTGATGTGAGAGAGTGGTGACCTAATCCCCAACCATGGTTTGACAGGACTTTACCCAAGAACCACGGAGAACTCAACAGATGTGCTTGAGTGCCATAAGAAAAGAGTGACTAACCCAACAGACGTGCTTGAGTGCCATGAGGGAAGAGTGATGAGACCACCCAAAGAAGACTGGTGTATGACTTAATGTGTGTCTACCATAAAGACTTCATGATAGAGTTAGGAGCATAATATCATAATCATTCATATATCATATCATTGTCATTAATTACATTATCGATATTCATGTTATATGTGTGGTGTGGAATCTTGTGAATGAATGCGTGATATAATGTTGAGTTGACCTCACTGAGTTCTATTGAACTCATTCCTTTTTATGTCTTTTTCTATTAGATTATACTGTAGGTTATGATGACTTCTTCCAAGTGGGGGATTCGTTGCTGACATATCTTCTTGAAGGAGTGACCAAAGAAGAAGTGGACGCTCATGGAGCTTCATGTTAGCATTAGGATTGTCATTATGGGGTTGGATTCCATAGGAAATTAGTCTAGTTTATTTTTCCGCCTCAAAGAAAACTATCCTCTTTTCTTTTCAAAACTCTGATGTTATATCTTTTATTTTGAAGTAATGGATTATTGTAACCATTATTTTAGTTTTGATAACTTTATATGAGAAACTTGATTTATTCTTGTCCATTTGATTTTACTATTTCATATATTGTGTGGAATTGTCATTGTACCTAGATCTTGCGGTGTATCACCCCCTTGGGTATTTGGGTATGACTGAATCCGGCTGGGTGGGGTGTGACAGAATTAAACAACGACTGGATGAATATGGCCAGCAATGGGTGAGGAGTTGCATCATGTGTGGTGGGCATACAGAACCACTGTTTGAACACCAATAGGAGAAACACCTTTAAAGCTATCTTACCACATCGAAGCCCTAGTTCCAGTTGAGGTGTTTGTGGGTTCACTCAAATCAAATCATTATAAGGTAGAGACCAACGAAGAAGGCCTTAGAACTAATACGGAGTTGTTGGATGAAGTTTGAGAAGGAGCACTCTAAAAAAATCTAGCCTATCAAAATAGAACTGTTAAGTACTATAACTCTAGAGTACGCAACAAGACTTTCCGAGCAGGCGACTTGGTGCTCTATCAAGCTGATGTTTCACATCCCCATGATAGAAAAAATTGTCTACAAGGTGGGAAGGATCCTACTTAATTGTTCGCGAGCTACAACTGGGGACTTACAAAGCTTTTATGGATATAGAGACAGAAAGAGAACTCCTTCACGCATGGAACTCTATGCACTTGAAGAAGTTCTATCAATAAAAGCTCAAATGTTCATTGGAAAAGACTTGTCAAAGATCATCTATGGTTTTCTTTTTCAAACAGTAACTGCTCAAATATTGGGTGTGTATACCTAGCAAATTTTGTTGCAACTTTCCTTTCAGCCGAGCATAGGCAATACTTTCTACGCCAAAGTACCATGCCTTAGTGAGCTTGGGGTAAGTGATTAGTATGTCAAACAAAGCAGCTTATCATGAAAGTCATGGCACTTTTAGTTCATGAATGTCATGGCATTTCCATTTGAAAGTTTACTTGAAAAAATCAAAAGATTTTTATTGATGAAGTTCAAGATATACAAATCCATCAAAAAAGGAGAGGAAGTACCAAACAAAACACAAAAAGTTTAAGAGTCAACAATATCCTCTTCAAATCTTGGAGATCGAGATGTAGTAGTAGAGCCAAATATTTTCTCCAGCACTATCAAGAGGTGAAGTGGGTGGAGGAGCCTCACTTGTCTTCGAGTCTGACAACCAGCGGAGACTTCCACCCAAAGACTGACACACCAAGCCTCATGTAGCAGTTAGCATCGAGCGAAAAGGGATAAAATTGATGAAGCATATCTTCAGGAAATTCTTGAATTAGGACTTTGGCACACTATGTCCATCCCGTGCTCTAAGGATGGCAAAGTTTGCTTGATCACTTCCTTTCTATGCTCCAGTGATGCTTGAAACTCCCTTAGCACCCTATCTTCGATGGTTGTTGCCTTCTCCTTCAGCATGGTGACTTGGCTATCCATCTCTGCAGTTCTGATTCAAATGTATTCTTGTCTACCTCTAACTGGAACACACTTTTCAGTTAGCTTGGCATTTTCGGTTTGGAGTTTCAGCACCTCTTGATTGCTCAATTGCAATTTGCCTAAGGCATCTAATTGTTCCCCCAAAGTAGCATCTTTTGCCCTAATGGTTTCTTCCTTCTTCTTGTTCACTGTCTCCTTGCCAGAGCATGTTATTTGTATTTGGTGGAGGCATCGGAACATTCTTTCTGACTTCTCTCCAGTTCTTTCAAGGCCTTTTCTCATGGTTGAAGACCAAGGCGTCGTACTTTTGCCTAAGATCGAGCAATTGCCTAGTCGACTCTTTGGCTTCTCCTCGATACACTAAGTTCCTCCTTTGAAGTTTAACAACCTCGTTGGTAGCCTGATACATGTCCCTGGAGAAAAAGTGAATTAGCAAGAGGAAGGACGAAGCTGGAAAGTCGTTGTGTAAGGACAACATATATGGTTGCTAAGGCCTTTAATTTTCCATCAGTCATATCTTGCAAAGCCTGCTGGTTGGTGGAAGTTATCGCATTGTCTATCCACTCCTTAACCTTGAAGGAATCTTCATGAACAGAACAACCATCAATCAAAGCCCATTTGGGGGCCCATTTTTTGAGTCGGCCCTTAGAAGTTTGACCTTGGATGGATGTTGATACTAGTGTTGTCGATATTCTTGCTACTGTTGTTGAAGCTGTTGTAGCAGTGGCCATTGGTCCCCTCGCAAAAGAGGTTGCTGCTCACTCCGTGATGTCTGCAAATGCTATCTCTCTAGGGATTGGATCACCCTTCTTAGAAATGATGACGGGTTTCTTGATATTCACCACATAGTCTGAATCAAAGGTGAATTCCTCCTCTATCATTTGAGAGTATCTTAGAATCTCTACACCATCATCTTACGGTGAAGCTACCCTATAAATCTTGGTCATTTTTTCCTTCCTCTTTGAGGTGACAAAGGCTGCTTTTGATCCCCGATCATAAGGCCGGGCTTGAGGGAAATCCCCGAAGGGGACAACGACTGCATTGGAGTGGCAGGTTCCTTAGAACCACCCTCCTCAACAGTAGTCAATCTCTTTTATCTCTTAGCCTCAGAAGAATACTCAAAGGATGCTACCTTCAATGCTTTGTACTTTTCAGCTATTTTCTCGCGAGAAAACATTTGTGGAGCTGAAAGCATAAACAAATGTCAACAAAAATTTAAGAAATAGAAAGAGTTAATAAAGAGTCGAAGACCAAGGGGCTCATCACCCACAATCCACCACTTGGGATGAGAGTTTAGTCTCTCCGGTTTCGGTTGCCTTCAAAGAATCATCTTCTCGGGTTGGCTCTGATTGCATAATTTCCCGAAGGAGAAGTAGGACTATAAGGCTAGACAACTAGGGCTTCTTCTAAAAGGACCACCCCCAAAATTATAAAGTTTCCTTCTTTGGTTCGCAAGGACGATTTCCTCAAGCATTGTACTTCCTATCAAATTTCCTAACCGTGGTTTTGAAAGAAAATAAAGTGCAAAGAACAAAAGAACTTATGGCGGGAAAAAGAGAAGATTTGAATAGACTTGAAACGAAAGGAAGGCCTTTAGTAACTTCGCCCAAAGCTTCCCAAGAGCTTCAATACAATAGTCGCCGTCAAAAGAGGGAAATGAAGATGAAAGATAAACATATAGCCAAGTAAATTTTGAATGGACAGTTCAAGTCATTCCAAATCAATGGTTGTCAAAGGAGCGACGTGACGTCATGGGAAGTGCCTTGAATGGCGCACATGTCCTTTCGACTACCGCCAAACCGTCACTTCATTTAATGAGTCACTTCAAGGGACACTCAGCTCTTTGGGTCTTGGATGATGGTTTAGATAATAAATAAATAAATAAATAAATAAATAAATAAATAAATAAATAAGAAAAAAGAAATAAAGATGGAAAAGTCACTCTTCGGACCTGACATGAAGTGCAAGTTCGAAGACTAGGGGGCTTGTGTTATGCCAAACCACTTTTGAGACTTCTAAACCGGTGCAAACCATATGAACTAGAGTCAAGTGGGTTCAGTTTAGTCCTCTGTCCAGCTGCTTGGCTCTCCTTAGAATTCAGTCTTCAACTGGTCACTTAGCTTTCCTAGGAATCCAGATTTTGAACTAATCTCTTGGCTCTGGCCTAATCTCTTGGCACTCCTCGGAAAAGGGTTACTGGCCCAACCATTTGGGGGCAGATATTTTTTGGACACATCACTCGACACGTCTCTTGGCCATTACTTCTTGGTAAGATCATACTTGGATATGAAGCTATCCTTCTACAGTTGTATCAATGCTGAGGCATTCAATTCAACATTTAATATGTCGTACCTATGCATTTAATGATCTTATCAAGGGATAAGAAATTAGGCCAAATTCCTTTGGGAATTACTTCCAGCCATTTTAGCGGGGGATCAGATAAAAATGTGTGATATCTGAAGTCAGTCTCTGACAGAGATATTTTCAAGATCATTAAGGAGTGCCTAAATCCAATTGCTTAGCGCACACGCAAGCCAACCCTTTGCCTTGGTTCTCCCCTTGGGAATTGGATCAAGCCATCCAATGGCTGGCATCCATCCACTATGGTATCTTCTTCAACTATAAAATGGGTCAAACAGGACCTTATTAGGTAAGCCAAGTTGAACCAACATTAACTCTAGCACCTACCTGAGAGAACTTCACCTCTTCGAGATTCACTCCTCTCTATGAGGAACTATGTTATCCAGAATTTGACTTTACTATCTGAGGCGGCTTCCCATCCTCAGAGGCAGCCTGCTCTCACGAGTTTCCTTTGATCCACAAGTCCCAAGTTCAATACACTTTTGGTTGAACCAGAGATGACATATTTTGGAGCAACACCAAGGTTGCCAACATGTAAATAAAGCTACAGATATAGCCTCCTTAGCCACCCTTTCCCATAGAAAGAGGAGAAAACCATAGGTATTTTCCCATCTTATGCACTTGGGAAGAAGTTGAGGAAGGTTTTGACCCAACCACACAGCCCGTGCAAATAGGCAATGCAACAGAGAACGTTCTTTTGTTTCTCCAATATCTCCACAACACAAACACTATTTACAAATGTGAATTTGTTATTTCGACCAAAAGAAAGAAAAATTAGAATTTATATTAAAGGGCTACACTAGAGCAATACCATCATGACTACAAGCCCTCCATAGGAAACATTTGATTTTTGACAAAGAAAAGCTGCTTGAAATTGGTTTGGAAAACTGAAAATGGCATGTCTTCCACTGTAATAGTGTTGTTGATGATGAATTCCTCTTCTCCTTTTCCACCCTAAAATCATAATAGGCATAGCATTATCATTTTTCATTCACTTCATAACTCAGTGTTTGTCATTCATGTTCCTTGTCTCGACTCTCAACTACTGTACTCGTATGCTTTGGGGCATGACTCATTAGGCAATGTCTTTGAGAGTTGTTTTCAGAAAAAATTATATATAGACCTCCAAGTTGCAAATAACATTTACTATTAGATTTTCTTTTTTATTATAGACATTCCCCTATGTCCCAAATTTTATACCAACTATATCTATTAGGGAATTGCCATGTCAGCATTGCCACATCAATACCACGTCAACTTCCATTAATTTTGATGATAACAAATGCAAGGTATTAATGTTATTTTGGATTGTATGTGCCTAGTTCAAGCGAAAAGGAATGGACCAAGCCCAACTCAAGACTAGATCTCCAAGCCCAAAAGAAGGGCCAAGTCAAATTGGAAATGATGACTAAGTCTAGATGTACATGAAGACTAAGTCGAGCTCAGCATGAAGCATGGAGTAGAAGAAGATTCAAGTGCAAGAATAAAGATCAAATCAAGTTCAAGACAAATACTTAGTATACTTAGGCCCTAAGACACCTCTAATGTACATTAATACTTGTGTTAGTATTTAATTAATGAAGTTATATGCATTATATCATTAGAATGACCCAGGACATGTTGTGAGAGTGTGTGTGGACATAGAGTTGGTTAGGGAGACTTAAAACCCATGAAGGACAAAAACATCCTGAGTTGTTGTTCCAACTAGTGCACCGCTTGCTTGGAATAGTACATCATTTGTAATGGTTAACCACTAGAAGACAAACGGTGCACTCTATGAACAAGAAGCATCATAGTGGCCTAATAGAGCAATTTGTTTGGCTACACGATACACCGTCTGACTAATTAAAGCCAACGACTATATTTTCCCAACGGTTCACCGTTTCACCAAATGACGCACTATTTCAATTAGAATATGACAGCTAATCTTAGTCTTAAGGGGTTGAGCTAAGGCACTTGAAGGTCATCTTTATAAGCCCAACTACCCTCATTTGAGAGCATCTACTTGGTGCATTGAATACCATCTCCCTACTTACTCTCAAGCTCTCAAATTTTGTCAGAGTCACTTGTTCTTGTTTTCCATCCTCACTCAACTTTTGAAGTACATCTCAAGGAAGACATGTAAGCTTATTGAAGCTAAGTTGAGGTGATTGAAGACATTAAGGTAACTCATTTGTGGTGCATACATTAAACTTTGAGCATTCATTTCACATTGTATAACTCAGACACACAAATGGTATAGTGCCACACCCCTTATTAGGTAATATTCTACCATAGCCTTGTGACTTTGTTATTTTAATTCTAGTCTAAATAGATTAGAGTTGATTAAGAATGCTTTTATCCTGCGATAAACAAAGATTGTAGATGGTGCTTTTGCCTTAACTAGAACAAAGATTGTACAAGGTGCTCTTGTCCTTGACCAACAAAGATTTGTAAGGGTTGATTCTTTACCCACTGTATTGAAAAGTTAGTGAAAATCTCTCCTGAGACCAATAGAGGAGTGAACGTGGACTTACCAAGTCAAACCACTATAAATTATTGTGTTGTAGATTAATTGCAATTATTTTATCTATTTCAAGCCAACTTAACTTTAGATTTACAATTAATCAGAGATTGGTAATCCACTAGAGGTACCCTATTCACCCCCTCTAAATTACTTTCACAATATCCCTTAACGAAAAAATAATGGGATTAGATGCAATGTCCAAGTTATAATTGGCAAGATAAATCTACCCAAAAAAAAATTATATATTCAAAATGTAGAGATATGATTTGTATCATATTTGAAACACCAAGGAGACATTTGTAATTAAAAAAAAAAACAACAAAATCTACTTGTAGTAAATGTGACAGTTTGCAACTCCAAGGGTTGTTTACATGATGTATTGTTATTACTACTATTTCGGTATTTCCGGATGTTGATTTATAACTTTACCCGACTCAATTTCTGAAACCAGTAAAATCAATAAGTTTAGGGCTTGTTTGGTTACATTAGTTTGGAGATTTCAAATCTATGGAATCATAATTTATAAAATTAACTGTTTGGTTAATCGAATATATGGAATGACATATGTGAATTCATCAGTAATTTTTGTGAATGCACAAATATTTAGTGGTTTTATAATAGGGATGAAATCTTTGGATTTCACCCCATACCCATAAATCTACAAATTCACGTTTTTAGTGTAAAAAGATGAATCTCTAGATTTCATGAATCTAGAGATTTTCACAACCAAACGGGTATAAATCTTGCATTCATGAATCCAGAGATTTCAAATCTCTAGATTCATGTAACCAAACAGGCCCTTAAATTACATAGGTAAAATAACTAAGTGTTGTTTGCCTCAAACGATTCATAACTCAATCTCATCTCCCTATTTACAAAAATAAATTACATCATAAAGCTTTAATAAAAGTGTCTGTTTTATTATCATCCAACAAAGAAGAAAGTCACTCAGAGTTACACACATGTCCTCCATGGGTATACAAACACAAAAACTGAAACAAGGCAAAATCCCAAGGAGAAAAAGCAAAATATACAGACAGTTAATATGCCTTCAGTAGTGAGATACGAATCAACCTCACACACAACTATGGTTCAATTATCTATGACAAACCAATGACATAGTCAAGAATGTAGACTAGTATCAGGGAGAATGGATAAAGAAAATAAGCTACTGAGCATGTCCATAGAGGGAAGGTGGTGCGAAAGCTGGCAAACATACCCATCACAAGACAAACAATAAGAATGATTAGCACTTCAGAAGTGAAGTCCCATGTCAAGTCCCTCGCATAAACAAGGGCTAGGAAGACAGCCAGACAAAGGATGTTGTTCATAGTTGCTGCACCATATATCTGCAGGGGAAAAAACAAAAGAACAGAGATAAGTAACACAGACAATGCATGTCCCCCAAGCACAGTCACCCATTATTTGTCCTGATCATTCTCCTTGGTTCCATGAATCTCTAGAATGTCATTCCCCCCCCCCCCCCCCCCCCCCCAAAAAAAAAAAAAAAACCAAGAGTCTCTCATGAAAATTTCATGTATCAAAGCTTTTTTCTTTTATTTTATTTTATCAGAACTAGATACCATCTTATCAGACATTGTGCTTGCATTTTAACGCCTCCCTGCAAAGGGCAAGGAGACAGAGGCAAAGGAAAAGTGAATTTTGCAGATCCTAAACAATTCCATCAAAAGAATCTAATTACTTGCAAAAGATAACTGCTTTTTTTGAAAAGATTATGTTGACAGTGGCTCTAAAAATTCTGCATTACCTGTTACCTGTATTAACAGTTAACAGTCAGATTGACCATTTAGTTAGAGTTTTATCCAAAGTTTTTTCTTGCAGTCTATTCTGTTACAAGTATTATATATAAGAAATGAGTTTATCTTAAGATGTGATGATATAATTCTGAGTGACTTGGGTGTGGTTCTTTGGGGAAGTGAGAGATAAGTTATTGAGCTTGAAAGATTTCAGAGAGTTGTAAGGTGCTCTGTGCTCTGTGCCTTGTGCTTGTAACTGATTTGATATCTTTAGTGGATTAGCACCTGGTGCAGATTGTCATGTGTGTTTCTTGATACGTTCTTTGGTGGTTTGTTTCTGTTCTACTGTTTGTTTTAGTTTCAATTTTGTTCTGGTTGTTTTGAGTTGTGTTCTTGGGGATCCATTGAAGTTGGAACCAGTCCAACAAAATGCAATATTAAGAAGAGCCACTGTGATTTTACAGCACATGAATCCTTATAATGCTTAAATCTTTCTCAACATACCATTTTATAGGAGATCATACATTAAGCCCAAGGACTAAGTTGAAGATTTCATTACGTAAGAAAGAAGATTACATGGAGATCTCTAAAGAAAACCTAAAAATAGCATTACAAGTGCTCACCCAAAATTACCATTCATGTTTTATAAGAGAACTATAAGGCATATAAATAGAAAAAGAGAAGGGCACAACATAAACAGCAACACAGCATTATCCTAGCCAAATGGGGTCAGCTACATGGATCCTTGCCCTTCAATAAGCTCTAGTCATGGTCATATGCACAAGGCCTAAACTCCTCATGCTTTTCTTCACTACTCCTAGGCAAGGTTCAAAGTGTCGGCAATACATCGCCATGTCGCTAGGTAGCGACACAACTCCCCCCACCGAAATGTAAATACATTAAGTCGGCGATATATCAGAATGTTGGTCGAATTTTCGACCAAATTTCAATTCGAATTTTACATATTTTCTCTCTCCTCTCCAAAGCTCACTAGAGCATCTCTCTCCTATTTCTTGCATTTTTTACCCTATTTTGCTCCAATCTTTGATGTTTACGAGTACATCTTGCTTCGTTATTGCCGGATATCACGTTGTTCTATCGATCAAGCGGGATTTTGCACAAATCTGCGAGTTCTTTGTCTCACAGGTAACCATTCTTCTCCCACTAATTTTTGACAAAATGCATGCCATAATGTTGTTGGATGGTTATGAAATTATAGTATGTTGAATACCATGATCCGATCTACTAGCTCATGGAGTTGGAATTTATTTCGCGAAGAAATTTTTTGGCGTAAAAAGTACAATGTTTTACATTGAAAATGCTTACTTTTTTAAGTGATAAATCTGTTGTATGGTGATAGAAAAAACATATGTGGAACTTCATGAGCTAATCTACGGATTCATGAAGTCGAAATATTTTTCCACCCAATAAATAATTATTATATTTTTTAAAAACTAAAAAAATGGAGAAAATAAGGAAAAAGGCTTTGAAAATTATAGCAAATTATGGAATAATTATGTAAGTATTTCTCAAGTGCTGCCCATGTGGCTTCATCGCCGGTATTGATATGGAGCAACCTCTTTTTTTGCCCAAAAAAATTACAAAAAATTATTTTATATTTAAAAATAAAGGAAGAAGTGCTAGTTATACACTTATAATTAGGTGCATCATACAATGATTGTTTATTTGTGTAGAGAAAATTATTTTGGTGTTGTTCAGTGACTTATGCAATCATTTTGAATGCAATAGTCATCATATCTGCTAGTGGGAGTTAGAGGGGAGTTGGTTCTTCACAAGGTGGATGGGGATAGCCACAACCACAGCCACAGGGAGAGCTTGAGAGACCAGCTGCAGGAGGGAGGATTGATCCAACATGGCAATATTGTGTGGCTATTGATGAAGATAAGAATAAAAAACAATGTAAGTTTCGTGGGAAGAAAATCTACTCAGGTGGCATCAACAAGTTTAAGGGTCACATCACTGGGAGTTCGAAGGATGTGACCACATGCACATAGGCCCATCCAAATGTAGTGAAGGCACTTAGGGATTTACAAAAAGTGAAGGGAGAAGAAGAAAGAGGAAAAGAGGAGTGAAAAAAGCACTAGATGATGCGGTGTGGGGACTGTCATTATACAAAGATGATTAAGATGATGATTAGGATGTTGATCCTATTGATGTGGCAAGAGATTGGGAGGAAAGGGACATGTGGTGGGCCATGGCAGAGAGCAAGTGAATGTACTATCAAGAGCAGGATAAGGCTAGAGGCTAGAGCTAGAGCTTCAGGAGCTAGTTCCTCTAGGCCTGCAAGGGCTAAACCATCTAAATTTGGGGAGAGGGGTGGTGTATTTGGCATGTTTAGAAGATCATAGAGTCAGAGGGCCCCTCGTATAGCAAATCCAACATGATCAGCACCATTTGATTATCCACGCCATGGGGACCCGATCCTGAAGTTTTCAGGAGGAAGGGGGCCAAGCAGCCCAAGATTTTTGGTGCATAGAAAGGTATGGCCAAGAACGTTAAAAAGGTAGTATCAAAGTGTATGTATTACAATTCCATTTCAGTAAACAAGGCACAGGGTCCATTCTACAGGCACATAATTGATATTATTGCATATGCAGGTTTTGGATATGAGGGTCCCACCCCGTACAGAGTTGATGACCACCTTCTTTTAGGAGGAGAAGGAGGAGCTGCAACAGTACATAAACAGTATGAAACCCTTCTAGGATACATATGGATGCACCATCACGTTTGATGGATGGACCGGTCCGACGAAAAAGTCCATTATCAACTTTATGGTGTACTGTGACAAAAAAACCATTTTCTTGACATCAATGGATGCTACTGGTCATACAAAAGACCACAGATATATCCTTGGTCTCCTACATGATGTGATAGATGAGGTTGGGAGGAAGAATGTGGTGCAAATTTTCACTGACAATGGCTCCAACTTCAAAAAAGCCAGTGAAGTGTTGATGAGTTCACCAAACTATCATCTTTTTTGGACAACTTGTGCAGCTCATTCTATTGACCTCATGCTAAAGGACATTAGAAAATTTAACATTGTCCAGAATATAGTTGAAAGGACTAGACAGGTAACCAACTTCATTTACAATCATAACACTGCTTTGGCCATGATGAGGAGATTATGTGGAGGTGAGTTGGTGCGACTTGGTCAGACAAGATTCGTGACGAATTTCGTTGCCTTGAGCATTATGCAGGAGAAGAAGTCAGGCCTCCAATCCATGTTTGCAGCCTAGAAGTGGTTTGAATGGGTTAGATCTAAGTAAGATAACTATCTATTATTTCATTTTACAAATTATTATACTATGACTATCTTGTATGTACTTATCTACTATCTATTGACTTAACGAGTTTGTGATAATTCAATACGAGCAACGGGCACGAGGCACATAATACAATATCATCTGATGAGTTCTGAAGAAATGTGGCTTTGGTGTTGCAAACCTTTGAGCCTATTATAAAGGTCTTGCCTATAGTGGAGTCCTCCTTAAGGGGACCCACTTTGCCCCACCTATATGCAACCCTTGAGCTTATGAAGGTTGCTATAGAGGCAACAAACCCTAAAGGGCACCGGGTTTTCTTGGATATTGTGTATGCACAATGGACTGCTCATCTGAAGCATCCCCTGCATAGGGCCAGTAAGTAAATATTGTGGGTTGTTGACTTGTAGGTATTGATAATTCATTCAATCCTAACTTTAACTTCTAACTGTAAACTTTTTTAATTGTGCAGCCTTTTTAAACCCTAAATATCAGTAGTGAACATTTGGGGTTGGACACAAACTTGTTGGATGCCCTGTTGCAGATGATTTTGGGGTTGGAGCCGGATCCGATGGTCCAATCATTTTGCCACGAGGTGAGATATCAAGGATTTCAAACGATTAGAACTTGTATTTATTGTTTAAAGAATTTAGCTAACCAATCAATACTAATGATTGCATTATTGCAAATCAAGTTGTTTAGGGATGCATTTGGGTCCTTTAGTGGAGATGCTGCTGTATAGGCAGAGAAACCAATGATCCAGGTTAGATCTTAAATGCATAAATACATTATTGTTGTTGTTGTTGTTGTTGTTGTTGTTGTTGTTGTTGTTTATTATTTATAGATAAGTTGATTTGATGTTAAGTATTAAAGTTCTAACTTAATGTTTTTGTGATAATATAGCTAAAGGGTGGTATCTAAATGGGAACAATGCATCCAACCTCCGAAGATTGGCTATCAGGATCCTATCTCATATTTTGCTCGCCTCTGGGTGCGAGAGGAATTGGAGTACATTTATCATGATCCACTCCAAGAGGAGGAACCGGTTAGGAAGCTAGCGCGTAAATGATCTAGTGTTTTGTCACTACAATATGAGGTTGAAGATACAACATGTTAGGGACCAGGTTGAGAATAGTTGGCTAAACATCAATCTCGATGATATATTTGAGGTGGGTGTAGATAAGCGGGATCCCCTCACTCAGTGGATGTTGGACAGGGGTGAAGGTGTTAGACCAACCTGGAGGGAGGCTTGACCCAGAGCTAGCTCAAGCTCTAGGGAGCTAGCGCGAATGATCTAGTGTTTTGCACACAATGTGGATGAGACAACATTTAGGGACCTCTCGAGATGGGCAAACACAATCCGATGAATATGAGGTGGGTGTAGAAAGGCGGGACCCTCACTCGTGGATGTTGGACGGGGGTGAGGGTTAGCGACTTGGATGGTGGCGACCAGCCAGCCGCGCAGGGTTGATGTGGATGAGTTTATGGCCTCTCGAGATGGGCAAGCACACGCACGTGAACCAAAGGCAGCTAGTACCGTTGATTAGGATTGGATGGTGGCACAAGACACGTGATGATGATGATGATGGTGACTAGAGGGTAATGATGATGATGATGATGGTGATGGTGATGGTGAGTGGTGGTGGTGATGATGGTGGTGGAGGACTTGAAGAGCGTTTGCATGTTCCATTACCAGAGACACAACAACCCCCACTCAGATACACTGGGGAGAGTCATTTCACACATGCCACCTAGGATCATGATCATGGTGGTGAGAAACATCGTGGTCGTGAATATCCTGATACAAGCCATCACCGGAAGGGGAAGGGCCATGGGAAGAAGCAACATCAACACAGAGGTGGTTACGATGATGTCACCTTTCCGCATGGATCTTATAGTTATGGATCCTACGGTTCTTACAAATCCTATAATTCTTACGTAATCCTTCAGCTCTAGATTCGGTAGACAACTTAACAAAAGTGATGGGATCCATGAGCTTGGATGAGTCTGTAGGCTCCACACCAGCTTATGGGCCTACCGGTATTTATGGTGTCCCTCCTCCTGGAAATTATGATATGGGTATGGGTATCCCCTTTAGTAGTTTGTATTATGGGCATTCACATGATCATAGTTATTATGAGCGTGGTCTCTCGGGGTCAGAGTCTATTGTGTAGTCCACATTTGGCTTGTGGCAGACAGGCCTATCATCTGCACAGTCATTGGCACTAGCCATACCATCATCAAGCCTGCAGGACCTTCTTTAGCCCTATTCTCACTTCCCTCACATGGGAGTTCTCCTGGAGGTGGAAGATGACCGCAATAAAGTTGTAATTCAAGACTATTTGGACAACTATCAGTATCAAATGAGATGGGATCAATATGTAAATTGAGGGGGGGGGGGGAAGGATTATTGCCATTATGGGTTGGAAAGAGCACAGTCAATGGGAGTTGGATCCACCTAGGCATAGTACTTGGAATTGAGAGTTTGAGATTTGAGATGATTGGATGACTCTATGTACTTGTATAATGAATTGTAGACTTTAGTATTTCTTTTCACTAGTTGTGTACTTATGTTCTCTTTACATGTTTATATTGGTTTATGAGTTTTCCAGACTTCTAGTTTTGCCTACATACAATCAGCCATGTGTCAATCAGGAACATTAGTTTAGGTGATCTTTAAGGTCAAAAAAACACTCCCGATGTGTTTTTGGGCCTCAAATTAGGCTACACGACAAAATTCAGGCCAAAATGGCCCCAAACACCCCTCGAAACTGGGGGTCGATTTTTCATCGACACCCCTCCAAATGTTGCCCTAAATGTCGCCTTGTGTCACTGTGTCGGTGGTGTCGCCAGCCATCGACACAGCGACACAGGGCGACATTTTGAACTTTGCACCTAGGGTCACTTTATGTCTGCTCCAGCTCTTTTAGTTCCTTCAGTGTATAATAAATTGTTTCTTTGTACTGTTTCCTTTTGAAGGCCTCCATTGAACATGGCCACACCACCTGAAGTGACTTTCCTATTTAAGTATCTGCGCAACTCCCAACTCAGCTCTAATACACTGATACCTTCATTTATCCAGTCTATTCATTGAGTCTTAAACATCACTATATTGCTGTGTTTGGTTAAAACTACCATGGTTTGTTGCAAATTTTTGCTGGAATCAATCCAATCCACTATTACATGCCAACATCATTGAAATAAATTACTAATAAATCTTCTTTACTCAATTTATACTAGTTTATTGTGAACAATCAGTCAGTTTTACAATGAATGTGAATTTAAAATGCTACTTTTTGTTTACAGCTGGTTTCTTTAATTGGCTGTTTATTTTCTTATGATGTATCTGTTCTAGATAAAAAGGATGGGAGGGAAACACTAGGCACCTCGTCACCTAGGCGTCACTCCACCGCATTGGATCAGCATGGTGCCTCAAGAACTATGGCTGCAAAAAGATTCCTCCCGGTGCCACTGGCGAAGTTCTACTCGCAGAAGGTGGGTACTGGAGACCTTGAGAAAGTTGAACCTAATGCATATGCGCTACAATTTCTGTGGGAGAGTTCCATAAGTAATGTCTTTAACATTACAACAAGAAAATAACCAAAACCTTATCCCAGCTAATGGGGTTGGCTACATGGATCCAGAAAAGTTTGAGAATAAGAAAGGAATAATAGAATATTAAAGTCAAAGTAGAGAGTAAATTAGTGAAGACATCCTAGTAACATCTCCCTACAGTGGGTAAGAGACATGACTCTTCATCCTCTAAATGATCTATGGTCCTACTACCAGCATACCCTTTCTTACACTAGTAATCTTAGGTCATCCCCTTCTCTTTTAACTCTCGGAACTGAATCTGGTCAGACTTCCTCAATGGTGCAACCTTTGGTCTCTATTGGACATGACCATACCACCTCATGCAGTTTTCATGAAGCTTTTCCTGGATTGGTGCAACTCCTAATTCGGATCTAAAACGTTATTCTTTATTCTCTCTCTCCTAATATTGCCACACATCCTCCTCAACATCCTCAACACTGCTACACTCTTCTTATCTACATTATTCTTTTAGTCTTCTTTTCTGCCCAACATTCCGTCTTGATATGTTATGGCCTCTCTTATTACAGTACTGTAGAATTTTCCCTTAAGCTTACTCGTCACTCCCATGGCACCTCTCATTTCATCCATCCTACTTTAATTTAGTGAGAAACATCATATTCTATATTACCCTCTTTGTTAAAGTGTCGCCCTAGCATCTAAAGCAATAACTTTGTGGTATTTCTTGCTCTTCAAGTTTTACCATTTCATTGCCTTTCATGGTTTCGCTGAAGTTACATATCACATTTTGTCTTGGATCTGCTTAACTTAATCCTCTTGATTTCACCCTTGATTTCCATAGTTTGAGCTTTAAATAAATCCCTTCCATTATCTCATCTATTAAAAGAATATCATCTGTGAAAAGCATACACCAAGGGACCTCATCTTATATATGCCTAGTTAAATCATTCAAAAACATCTTCATAAAACACAAAATATTGCTCAATCAAAAGACCCTTTCTCTCAGTCCTGTAAAACTCCCGCAATAAATCATAAGTATTAGACAAGTTATTCTGTCCAGAATATAAAATTGCTAAATTAGTCCCATAATTCCTGCATAGTATTGATGTGAGTGGCCAAGTCCACAATATGGTTATCCATTAAGTTCAACATTGACTAAGAATCTGCCCATCCACGGTATCCCAAGTAGCATCATCCTTCCAGATAGGATCATGTTAAACGAGCCTGTTGACCATCAAAGTGAGTTTCAAAATCTTCCACCATTGTAAAAAATTATTGATGCCTTCCAATTTCTTGTCATTGATCCAGTAGACAGTCATTATATCCATTTAGTTAATGAGATTGAGGGTATTTTAGGAAAGAAAATGTAACCATCTTACTCTAATACGTACTTTTATAGTAGTAGTTACATATATGGGATGGAAGAAGAATAAAAAGAAGTAAAGAAAAGGACCAAAAGGGATGCTAATCCCAAGATCCTCTTGGGTCTCGACTCTCAAGATTTATCTCCAACATAGTTAATAACCCATTAACTCCCTTGCAGACTAATAAGCCAAGATTGTCTTACTCAAACCACTTCTGTTGGGTTCTGAGCCATTTTCAACTATTTAAAGATGGTGGCTTTTGTGTCATTTCGGCTCAATTGTCAGCTGTATACGTTTACTGCTAATCCAAATATGTTGCAGGTATTTCACCAAAAAAAATATATTGCATGTAAAACAGTCCATGCATTGAAAACAAAAAGTGGCAATGTTTGAATTATCAGGAAAACAGGATGATTCCTAGAGGACTTTGACTAATTAAATTCATTTACACTGGCCGCAGACAATGAAGTAACTTAAACTCCTATGTCTAGATGAAGATTTTCAAGTAAGAACTTAGAGGTGATCATTTGTTAAACTTTACATAGCTTTAGTTGTAGTGCAATCTAGAAATTCAAGTGGAAAAAGTATTAGCCTAACCATAAACAAGCACTCAAACATCCAACAGTTCCAATTAACAAAACAAATTTAACCTAAACAGTTCCTAATGACAGTTTGAGAGTCCCAAAAGACATAGTTTAATATAATCATATTCAACATATTTGGGGAATACTGAGATCGCACTAACCTTAAGAGATGATAGTGCATTAGTGGACATACATCCACAGGAAAATTGAAAGAGAATAACAAACCTCAGAGAAGGTCAAGGATGCAGATCTCTGCTTCTTCCGGCTAGCGAAAATGAGTGCTGATACTGCCTCACTTGAGTTAGTAGCAAAAGGTAAAACTATGAATGAGATGAAAAATGTAGGTATACTTGTAGCAGTGGAAAAGTTGTCAACAGCATCAACAAGGGGGTCTGCAAATGCAGCTGCAATAACAGTTCCCAATAGCAACATTAATGCTGCTTTAATGTAAATTGCCTTGGCATTCTCAACAGCCTCTACAGCTTCATCACTCAAATCTCCTAGCAAATAATGTTCTTCCTTGATATGCTGCATATAAAATATGAACTTTGAAGGTATCAAACTGATATTTAATTGTAGGGATAAGTGCAAGGCCTATCACAAAGAAACTAACCTGATGAAATTCACTTAGAACCTTTGTTGTACCATGATTCCCAGACAAAATCACAGATTTCCTGGCTACATTAATCCATCTTGAGATTCCAGCTACAAACTCTAGCTCATCAATTTGACCATCACGAGATTTATCAAAATCCTTTAATAATTTGTCAATAGCATCCTCAAGGTTGAAATCTATCTCATCAAACTTAATCCCCACAAGCAATGCTCCAAGCTCTGAGCCTGACAAATTCCCATCTGAATCCAGATCAATGGCCTTGAATAACCTGTAATGGAATTAATTGATGATGACATGACTAAATAGAAAAAAGTACCCAATAATGAACGATAAAGTGAGTATAACATGGACTGACTTCTTGATAACTTCAGTATTTGGTTGACCGTCATCTGTGATGAGTCTTCCTAGTGAGCGCATTTTCAAATTTTTCAGAATCCCGGATATTACATGTTTATGCTTTACATATGCAAGTCTTCTTTTCTGGATCCAAGGCTGAAATACCTGTATTTTTTTTCCCCAATACAATGTCAGCTTTGTCTGTGCTGAAGCAAAATCCTCAACCATAAGAAGATCATATTGCTATAACTAGGCCAGGCAAAAACCAGATCTACACCAGAGTCTGGAAAAGATACAAATACATACTAAAGCTGGCGTAGGAAGGAGTTCAGAAGAGATATTAAAAAGATAAAAGATAAAAAAAAAATCCAAGATTGCCTAAATATGACTGCAACAGAACTCCTTCATTACAAATAACATTTAGCCAATCTTTGGATTCATTTGAAACCAGAGATCTTTTGACCTTGGTGGAAGACACGCAATAGAAGCTACAAGATGTTGAATTCTAACCCCCCCCCACCCCTCCCCACACACACACACACACGAAAAAAAAGAAAAAAAAACACTCCCAGATGTTGAACTCATCAGAAAAGAGCTATCCTCCATCAGCTCTGTTCACAAAGAATGAATTAACATGTCATATGATATAAGCGCTATTATATGAGCGTCTGTTGGAACCTAGTGATCCGGAATGCTACACTGAACTTGCTATGTGTTAATATTCCTAGTGCTTACCACTTTAGTGTTGGCTAGGGGGTAAATATGTGCCATTTACGTATTAATTTATGTGTTATTTTGAGTTAGTTTCTTATTTCGCTTTTTATTTACTTTCCTACTCAAGTGTTTAATTTTAGGAAGTTTCTACTTCCATTATTTTGTAATTATCTTATATATGAAGCTATCATAAGGGTGAGAAACTCCTGAGAATGCAGCCTCTTTCTTAGCAGTTGATCTAAACATAGGGCTTGCTGATCTACTTCTAGGTGAGGGCATGCTACAAAATTTTTCCCTATTTTATATATAATTTTACTGACCTGATTTAACATGAAACCAAAACATAGTAGTCAATATTTTTCTAAAATAATATGTATTCATAGACATAAGATGATGTAATGGGGAATATTGGCAGAGGGAAATGAATACCTGACCAAGGCAGTAAGTAAGTAATAGTGCCACAGAGAGAATAAGTCCAATCAAGACAGCTAAACGTCTTTCTGAACTTGAATGGAGAAATTGTGGTAGTTGAACAACAATAAATGGAATAACAGAAATAGCCATGATCCTTGCAGAGTAACAAGTCCAGATATCAGTAGTAACACCAGATCCTGCAAAGGTAAAAGAATTTTTGGGTTAAGATTATTTGCCTACACCCTTCACTTGGATATTGTATTAATTGTGATTGGGTTCTTCCTCACAGAAGTACTTTTAGCCATTTCAGGATTAAAAGACAAACATGAAGTTTACCATCCGAAACAGTAGGGAATCATGGCTACAACCAACCCATTGACACCCCTTACAGTACATTTTAAGTACATCATTAGTAAATTAACAGTTGGCTCACTCTATCTCACTGTCTAGGACTCTACTAGAAATCAACACGTAAATTGCATGTACAAGAGTTTACCTGCTAAGCTTAACCTTTTCGTATCTTGTGAATCTATTGCAATTGAACCTTCGATATCACACTTGCCAACAACTACACAAGATCCCCACAGTATTGTGAGAAGCATGACAGTTGAACCAGCTAGCAAGCCCATACCAACAAGGACCTGACTTTGAGCAGTTTCTGTAGTTCCAGAAAGGCCAGATACTGTAGGAACATATGTAAATTCATTAGAGTAAAACATAATCAATAAAGAAAATCTTCAGGAACTCAATAACAATCGAAGGCATAAAAATATACTTGATTCAAATTAACAAAAGAAAATAGAATATGTTCAAATTAGAAGTTTGTCACATAAGGAGACCAGCTTTCTCTCAGTATTTGAAAGCCATGCAAAACCAGTGCCATAGAATTGACAGAGATATAAAAACAATGGTAACTGGTTATAAAATGCTTAGGCAAGAATGTAACTGGAACAGCATCATCCTTGAGCATCATAAAGAGACAAAAGGTTATAGTGATTCCCAATGCACACTGACTAAGAAAAATGCAGCACGCATAAATGTCAAAGGTTATGCAAAGTGGTTATCGCTACTCCGTTGCAAGTACCTTCTGCATTACAAAATTGGATGGAGCTGAAAATTTGTGATCTGGTAGATCTAGAAGTGCATGTCAAGTTTTACCCGAGACAGAATTGCAAAAATGCCAAAATAAAACTCTAAAAATATGGTGAACAATTGTATTTTTTTTCAAAAAAAATAGACTGTTGAAAATACATGGGAGGCATATGTTTGAAGGTAAGGGTGGAACTAAACACATGCCTTTGATAAATTTACAATCAAAATGGCAACATCACCCTTCTACATAGCAAAACTTAAGAGTCAAGTATAGATTTACCCTTATGACTTGCCCATCTAGAAAAATTTTGCCTTGAAAAGCAACATTTCTGGTAAAGGATTCAACTTAGGTTTAAAGTGTCAAGACCTGCTTAATCTGAAATTCCTAAATACATACTTAGAGCATCCGAAGCTAGAAAACCCAGGCATGTCTAGAGCTGTTTGATCTGAAATTCCCAAATTCAACTTGAGGGATAAGAGATAAGTAAGAGATACGTAGAGAAGGAAGGTTTTCTTACCAAGTATGAGCATGGCATCAGGAAAAGCACCGAGTACAGGGAGGAAGAGACCACCGATTATCCCAGGACCCATTACCTCAAGCAGAAGTTCACTTCCATCAGAGAGGAACTTGGCAGCCTGATACATCAGGAACCCATAAACTATCATAAGGAATATATTCCCAACTATAGTGGAAGTACATGGCAAGAATCCGTAAGTTTCATCGCAGGTTTCATCCGAGAAAACCATCCTCTTGAGTGCGACGAAGGATGGTTTTGGTACATTGCCAACAATCCCATCCGATACCAGTTCCAAAGAAGAAGCATTCTCTGCAATTAATCTGCTCCGACCAACCTCAGCTATGGCAAGTACCACTGTAAGCACAGAAAGAATGAAGAGGAAAACTTTCTTCGCCATGTTTTCTCTTTGCCTTGTTTCTCTGTCGCTGCAATTCTGCAACTACTCGTCAAACTAGGAATTAAAACATTTCAGTCACTCTGTAACTGTCAAGTTGGACTCTGGAGTTTGGACCACTCATTGCTTCCTTAGTAGAGAAGATGCAAGCGTGGCCGATCTATAGCTGAGCCTCAAATCACGAACGGAGTCAAAAGAAAAAACCACCATTTGGCTTTAAATTAATCTTGAATTTCGGTTAGAAAATTATACAAACAGATTACGGGCATAAAATAATTTATTTTAAATTTTAAATGGCATTTAACAAAATGGTATTTTTTTTATAGTTAATTCGGCAAATACAAACTTCCATATGCACGTATCCACCAACTATTTTGGTTAAACCTTTATAAAATTGCTTTCTACTATTAAAAAAAACTTTTTAGGCGGCCTTGCAAATATATTATGCACGTTGTGTCAAGAGTCAAAGATCCGTCACTTGCTCTAACAACGAAAAAAAAATTCATGTTTCTTTGCCAATGGAAGGATAATGCAGCGGTTGAGAACTCACCTCTCAGTAGAAAATGTAGGTTCAGTCTTTACCGGTGGTATATGTAATATCCCAACCCCAATTTCTTTATATATTAAAAGCGCATTTGTTACAAATAAAAAATTCTTCATTTACACTCATTTTAATTATAAACTTTTAAGTAAACTTGCACATAAATGAAAAGAATGAAATTCTTACCATAATCCATAATAGACTTTTAGTCTATTATGAATTTTGTAGGCTTTTTTATTATTTTGAATAAAAATAAAACTAATAATAGATGCCAAACAATTTAAAATAATAAAAAAATTATCATGATAATTGATACAAAAAATATCCTAAGACTCTGTTTACAATGATTTTCCTATATTTTATCAGCCAAAGAAGTCAACTTTTAAATATATAAGACAAAAACTGAAATCAAATGTGAGTTCTTTAATTGACTTTTCACTGATGTTTTCTTTTTATTTCGTGGTAATTTAATTTTTTCCGTCAAACCCTGATCAATGAACCTACAAAATCCCTCAAATTGTATCTGACTAAACCCAGGTATTGTAGACATTCCCCCATTTCCATCCCCGAGCATCTTAATTTGTTGTTAATTGATTTTTTTTGTTGGGTTCTTAATTATGTTTTTCTTTTCGTTTTGGTGGTAATTTGGGTACTTTAATTGGTTCCTAAAGCTTTAGCCGGTTGTTTTAAAATTTTTTTTAACTTTTTATTTTTAGAAGTTGATTTCAATGTTTGGGAAGATATAGGATAGTTCAACGATTTAAGGCATAAGTTTGAACCAAATAATATATAATTCAAAGAACAAGTTTGAACCAATTAATGTGAACCAATTAAATTAAAAAAAATATATAAGTTAATAAAATAAAGGAGTTATTTAAAAGTATCAATGGAAAACTGAGAGTTGGACTTTTATAGAATCAGATTGAAAATTAGAGAGAAGAGTTTCAATAAATAAAATCCACGTATAAGGGAGTGATAAGAATTTAATCATATCAATATTGTGTGGACAGTGCATCCATGCATTGAAGAAGTCCAAATTTTTATTTTTAAAGGAATATTAAGGACAAATCTATCACATACCATTTATACTAAATTGAAATGCTTTTCAATTATTATTTATTGTATAAGACTAGTACATATATTTACACTCTAGGGTTTTGATTAAGATTAGTTTGAAGCTCAATATTAGGATAAAAATTAAGGTCAGAATTAAGGCCAAAATCATGGTCAGAATCATGACCAAAATAAAACAAACAATAATCACAGGCCGCCCTTGGCTTTAATTCAGGCTAGAAGATTTTGACCCTAACTTACCCTAAAGGCTTAATCTTGAGCCCAAGCTCTATTTGAGCTTAGGGCAAGACATGTGGGTCAAGGTACTCTAGATCTTCTTCACTCAACCTGCCTTTCATACCATCTTCCCACACTTATATGAGGTAATGAGACTCATACTAAATAGTATGCTTATGTCAAACAAGCAATACACTCATGTGAGTTTGAGAAGATGGTTTGACAGACAAACTGTGTGAAAATGTTCTCCACTAGGAGAAAGATATGAAAGATATGGTTGGAAATTTCATCATTTTTCCACATCTCATGCAAGATCCACAGGTATTTGTCTCCATTTCAAACAATCAGAAGAAGCCAATCAGAAGAAGCCAATCCTCGTAACATGAAACAACACATTAGTTGTTTCTTCTTCGGAGGGCCCCACATTTCCATACGATCTTATCAATTTGCACCCAACCATGTCCAGTTGAAGAGGATGGTGCAATGGCAATGATCTCTCTTATCCATTGATTCTTAGAATTACAGCTGTTATATTTATCTCTTGCTATGCCTTCTAAGAACCACACAAGATACTCATATGACAACAAACAAGAATTCGATTATAAAAATATATATTAAAAAAAAAAAAAAAAAACAAACTAGAATTTACACTGAAGTGCCTCACTCACGTGTTTGGAGGGGAACCTATCCCATCAGAGTCACCCAGAACCCACCTAGATATATCCCGATTCGAGAACTCTAAAACCATATCCCGTGTGATTAGGTTGTAATTCTCTCTGTCGGCAATTTAAAAAATCTCTCGCGGAAAATGGTGGGTGTCACCAATCACCATTACCTAACTTTCTTTGATTTTGATAGAATGATAGGCAGTTGGATCTTAAATATCTAACAGAAAAAAAGGTCTTTGTCTCTTTTTCTGTCTTCTTTTTTGGGTATGTATGTATACCTAACAGAAGAAAAGTCATGATCGGTATTATGAAGTTCGCATTTGATTTTGAAATGTAGATGGAAACTGCCGACAAAATTATATGAAGTGTCCTGAGAGTCTCACAAAAAAAAGAAAAAAATTAAAAATTACAAGTATTAATAATATATAATAAATAAATAAAAGAAGACGCTATGGTTTTACTTGGCATATGTAGTAGTCCTCACCCCGTAATATGAAATTAGCCGTTGAAAAAAACGACGACGAAAAAAAAAAAATTAATAGAAATGTTGCGGTTTACAAGTGCACCACGTACGTACTACACATATGCGTTGCTATCAAGGAGTTTACAGTTTCAACGGCTTGGTATACACTAGTTTTAATTTAGGTTTTTTAGTTTCAGGTTGAAAGCATCAACACCAAACATGGATTGTTAGGAAAATTTCAATTTCAATTAAGTTTTAAATTGGTGCGATTTGAATTCGAGTACGATCGATTTGTGCTAGGGTGGTTGGATCATCTTGTTTAGACTAATACGACACTATTGAATTATGTAGATTCAACTTGAAACCCCTAGGTTTTTCATTCCCCAACATGTACCTCATCCAATTAACCTTGAGTTGATCCCATTTGGGTTTCAACGGATCAGTTCGGCTCGACTTAAGGATTTGGTTCCAGAATTGACACCCCTATACTTACCTGCAAAGTCCATTTGATGGAATTCATGACTAAGACTCATCTATCTTGGATTCCATTTGACTTTTCTCAGGTTTTGTGCAAAATTAAAGAAGGAAGTGAGGTAAATCTTCAAATGGATTTCATCCAGATGCTTCGCATGCATTCATCAATGCCTGTGTTTAGATACTGATGCATCTGAATTCTACTCAATTGCCAAAAATCGAGCATCCTGCAGAGACCAAGCCTCCTGCAAAATAAAGTTAAATGTGAGTAGACCCTAGTCGTCGGAAAGCTGCCTCCAATGATCAAATCAATACTTAAGCAACACTAAGAGGCTCCTAGAGCATGCAGAGCCTTCGTACAAAGCTAGAGATGAATCCAAAAATACCTTGGGCCTGTACAGGTGTGGGATATTTGTAAGTGATACGGATAAAATAACATTGAATCGGGTTGACGACTCCAGTCGAGATTGGCTTGATGATTGAACCATTGAGTAATGAGAGGAAGAAGGAACTTGAATGGTTATAGAAGGAGACGTGATCCCTTTAAATTCGGGATAAACAATCGTGCCCAATATGGGAACAATAACCTAATCCGAAAGAGGGGTAAAACCCTACGATTGGACGGCCACAGAAGGTCATGGATTGATCCAACGATCAAGGATGGTAGGTAAACCCTACATAAGCTAAAGGTTAGCACACAATAAAGGTATTTGAATTGTTTCCCTCTATTAACGTTATTCAATTAAGCTCTAGAACTAGCCAAAGCTCTGTGGTGATCCATTGCTGACTTAACCTTTGGAGGTGGCTTCCAGACTGCGGAGTTGGCCCACGTCTAACCGTGTTTTACAAACAAGCTTCATGGAATTCGAGGGTAGAATAGTTTTTGGACTCATCATTTGGCATATTTTGTGGGAAATGCTTTGAAAAGCCATGGTAGACACCAAATCTAAGATTTAGAGGCATCAAAATTAGAATCTCCAACCTCCTTCAGATGGAAATCTTCCTCTCCCTGAGGGAAATCTTGTTTGTGAAGGTGAGATTCATGAAGAAGAAGAAATAAAATGAGGAGCTTGTTTGAACGACTTGAACGGAGAGATCTAGATGCTCCATGTTATTTAAGAGCAGATGAACCAAATCCAACAACAAATGAATCACATGCAATTTCAATTCTCGGAGATGCAGATGATGCTCCGAATGATGGTCAGATGCCTGGGAGCCCCAAGGAACTTGAATCTCCATGATCGGGAGTGGCTAGAAGACAACCCCGAACGATTGAAAGGAGAAACTCCCCAGTAAAGGGACGATCTTCTCACAGAGAAAGAAATCCAATCGATGGCCCAAACTTTCAGCAGCCTTAAGACAGAGACCTAGTGTCACATCCACTCAGCCGGTACCCTATCTGGCATACCCGGGATGTGATCCACAGCCCCAAAGATCCATAGTCCAAGGACCACACCACCCACATCGGCGATAACATAATCATGAACAATCAATATCAAGCTAAGCAATTGATAATAATAGAATTCGGAAATGAGATACCAAAGATAATCAGAGTGTTGAAATAAATATCTTATCAGATAAAATAAAAAGGCAGTGGGCGGAATCCACTCCTTCAATCAAGCGGAAAGTGTGGTCAAATCTAGTTAATTACAAATCCCAAGTTATAAAGATAAATCAAAAGTTATTACAAATTCTCCAAGTTTAACAGACACAAAAGAAGGGGGTGGGCATCTACTCATAAGTCTCTTCTACAACATATAAGTTCTCTTCAATCGTGAAGACCATAGAGATCCAACATGGCTGCTCCCAAAGTATCCAAGGGCTAACCCTGATACGCCGAAGGATCTTCTTCGGTACCATCACCGAAGTCTTCATTGTAGCTAGCCTCCGGATAGTAGTATGGGGTATTTGGGTCCGCCTCGGGGAACATACCATCTGAATAATCACCTATAGAGTAGTCTAACACAACATTGCAACAGAAAAGGAATGAGTTCAAAAGAACCCAGCAAGGTAGTTATTCCATAACACATAATCCACATGATAACAATAATAAAATAATGCAGATGATATGAGACATATGATGTAATATGATTCTAACTCAAAGTATGTTGGTCATCTATGGTAGACATGCTTTAAGTCGTAGCACCATACTTCTTTAGGTAGTCTCAGTCACTCATCACCGGGGGGAATTGGGTCTTGCATCCCTCTCGAACAAATCCATGGTTGGGATTTCGGTCACCACTGTCTCACATTACCATTTGGTCTAAGTATTGGCGCATATAAAGGTAAAGCCTAGCCCAATGCAAGTCATCTACTTAGTCATATCATGTCAGTTCCAGATACGTCCATTCCTCCCCTCTCGGGATCCTTTCCGGTATCCTTCACACTAGAGTCACGGATATTACCCACCGGACTCATCAACCCTATTGGTCATCCACAAATAGTAGACGGGAAGCTCTCACGTCCCCTCACGGATCATTTCACCGGTCTTGAGTGCCCGTGAGCCCAAGTCTAGCCATTTGCAACCCTACCAATAAATGGCCCCTTTCGGGTATCCGCAATGCAATTTATGTCCTTTCACAGAATGGTTACCGGTCTTGAGCGCCCACAAATCCACACTACTACCACGGGTCGTTCGGTCTCAATGCCCTTCCGATTCGGGTCTGATATGATAGGGACATCCTAGCCAAACACCCCTAGACAAGTCTTATGTATGTCATCCAATAACCCGGGAAAACGTCGATGGACATCTTCGGAGAACATCCCATACTATTGCCTCCGATGTCCAAGGACAGACGCACCAGTAGGGTACTCCTCAATCCCAAGTTATACTTAAGCAATCACATGCCCAAGTCCATCATATCAATTCACAATATACAACATTATAGTAAACATTACATTCATAATATTGACATAATTCATCATATATTGAAATTGATAGACATAATAACGCATTGTAATAAAACTAATGTAAACACAATGCTACTGTTATAAGACATATGTAGCAAGTCTAAAATGGTAAGAACATGAGATAGAGACTATGTTCACTAGGTTAGGAATATCAAGTCAAAATCACGCATCCTAAGTAATTGTAGCGATAACTATCCTTACCTTGAGTTGGAGAAGAAGATGGTCCAAGATCAGAAGCAAGTGGCCCAATTAGTCTTAAAACCCTAAACAAACATATATGAAGGATTAGAGAAGAAATCGGAAAAATCGGAGATCGAACGAATCAAAACAAGGCAAAAGTTGCTGACAGCAACTCTGTTGGTCGATACTTTGGGTTGATGGTATCGACCAATAGTATCGACCCAAAGAGTCTCGGACATCAAGTTGGATTTTTGGGTTTTGGCTCAAAATTGGTCTTTCGGGTCTCGGATCGATACGAAACTTGGGGAGCAGCCTAAACACAATATAGAGACAATAATTATCAAAGAATTAACATCATCCAATGGTCAAATTAGAAATCCCCAAATTGGCATATCAAGTTCAAGAGTTGTTAATCATGGCATTGGCTATTTCTTAATGAGAGTTGGGGGAAAACATAGTGGATTAGGTAGGGAATAACTTAGGAGCAATATTGAAATCATATGCAAGGTATAGATTAGGTTAATCATAGGCTTCATCTCAGTTTTGGTAAATAAAGTAAGTTGGTAAGCAACAAATCATGGAAATGCATAGTTAATGATCAAGAGGTAAGTAAATCATAGCAAGATTGGGGAAAACATCAATGTATGAGGTATAGAAGACTCATGGCAAGGTGTTTGCAAGGTTGCAGCACCTTGGCCATGGTCCCAATAGTAAAAATGAGAGTAAAGATGAGTGAGAAAGAGACTAGGAGAGAGAGTCATACCTTGAGAGTAGAGCAAGAGAGTGGAAGTGGGTAGTTGGCAATGATTAGTGGGGAAGATGCTTCACCATTACCAAAGAGGAGTTCTTGGGAGTCTCATCCACGTTCTCAGGTGCCTCAATGATTAGAATAGGGTTCAAAACACGAGGATGGAATAAATAAAGTAGGGAATATTCCACAGAATCTTTAAATCCGGATTCAGCATGTGTTGGTCGATACATTGGGTTGATGGTATCGACCAATAGTATCGACCAAAACATGTTTCAGCAGAATTTTTCAGAATAGTTCAGCAACTTTAGGTGTGGACTTGGAGGGCTATACAAGGTCAAATTGCATGGGGTTTTCCTATAGTTCACTCAAGAAGTCTAGTTTCGGGGAATACCTTCGGATTGTGCACAGGAATCCGTTTGATATCTCAATTGTCTCACTCTTCATCAGTGCGTAGATTCTAACTTAACACTGATAATGTGTTCAAGGAAGGAGCAACATCATCAATGTCCATAGAATGGACTTCCGACACCACGTCATCAACTAGTAAGGTCCACAAGTCCCTTCTACCACCACTTTGGGTTTTCGGACCTACAAACACAACAATTTCGGGGGGGGGGGGGGGTTGGTGAAAGGGGGGTTTTTCCCCAATTTCGTAGGTAGGGCTGTTTTCGGAAGAACATGAAGAACGTTCAGGAGTGAGAAGGATGGATGAAATGCTGAGGAGGAGCAATCCCGAGAGACAGGATCGATCACACGGTAGCCGAACGGGAACCCAGCGTTTGAAACGAGTAACGTAAGAGCAGTATATATTGATCGAGAGTTGGCTGACATAAATAAAAAATTGGGACAACTCACAAAGGACAGAAAGGCTGTTGATATATACTCGGTCATCAGAAAGACCCTGTTCATGGAGGCAATTGCCATATGTGAATTCCCTCATAACTTCAGGTTCCCAACTTTTTCTTTGTTTGACGAATCTTGAGACCGGTAGCCCATATGAGTTACTACCAGCAAACAATGGCAGTTGTTGGCAACTCATATGATATCTTAATGTAGAGAGTTCAGGTCTTTACTGATAGGTGTAACTCAAAAGTGGTTTTTGAACCTGCCGTCGGGAAGAATAGCTGGATTCGATGAACTTGCCTGAAAATCATTGGCCGGTTCAAAAGCGGAATACAGACCAAGAAAACAAAGAGACTTTGTTCACAATCAAGCAAGCAAAGAATGAGTCCATTCGGGATTACTTGCAGAAATTCAATAAAGTGACCATGGAGATCGAGAACCACGATGAACAAGTGGCCAAGACAACATTTTTTGCAGGCCTTTCCAATAGACGACTTCTAGAGTTGTTATTGCAGGATATGCCAACCACCTATGCTGAACTCGTTTAAAGATGCCAAAAGTAGGAAGAAGTAACAAAAATCCTTGACGCTCGGCAAGGAGAGATGAAGGCAACGAATAAGCAGCAAAAAGCATCAGAAAAAGGATAAGGCTCGAGAGCACAGGTCCTTTAATTGATACAAGTTACAAAAAGTGATCGGTAATACTTATAATAATTGTTATAGAGTTTTTTAATCATATCCCTATAATTTTAAAGAAAGGTATATGAAAAGAAATACTTTACTAGTTCACTCGTATTTTTGGGATACCAGACAACACATTCATTCAAATTTTGGTGCCAAAAGGCAAAATATTGGCAGGGAGGGGAATTATATTTTATGGTAAGAAAACTTTGAAAGTGTACAATGTCGATAGCCTATAGTCTTATGATGTAGCTTCACTGAGACGAGGGCCAATAAACCAAGGTCCTTGATGATCAGCAGTCAATCCAGGGTTACAAATCTTGCAGCTATGGGATTCTAGGCTGTTTAGGGGTTTTAGGGTTTGCAGGGTGGTTGGATAGGGTTCGAATTAGGGTTATAGGTTTAGGGCCTTCAAAACAAAAATCTGAACTTCAACATCTTCAGTTTTAGATTCAAGTTCCTAGGGTTAGGGTTTTGAAATTTCAAGTTTTTAGGGTTTCTACTTTCTAGGAGGTAGCTAAGGCAAGGATTGAGGTCAAGTGCTAATGGGAGTGGGAGGGTTGTGAAACTAGAACCAGGGGGAATTCTGAGGAGGGGATTGGTAGATGTGTGATTAAGTGCTGTGGAAAAGAAGGGGGAGGTCCAAATGGAGTGTGGAGGGAAAGGCACTACGTGCGATTGGGGGGGGGGAGTGAGGGGAAGGTCTAGGGTTAGAGGATGGATGATGGAGGCAGACCAGCAGCTCTGCCGAAGGAATGTCCTTCAATCTGAACCCTAAACTCTACTCAATTCCTACTCTTACTGCAACAAACTCTCTTCAATAACTTTATCATCAAAACTACCCTTTGTTACTAGCATATGCTGTATATTTATAACCCTTAACATAGAAAACAGAATTCAAATAGGACTTCTAGTTATCTCAACCTAGACCGACTCAAATATCAAATTAAAAACAGACTTGGACCCCTAACAAACTCCTACTTATGACCAAGGCCCACTGGCTTCAATAGGACTGCCCAAAATTATGAAAATACTCCTGATGCCAAATCATGCTTCTATGCTACTGGGCAACAATTGTAGGACTTCTTTCGGGCCTTGGGATTCTTCTCAGGGTAGGTCTAGGGACCTACATCACCCTATCTATGATGTTATCATTTTTTTTCACTTCCTCCCAGCTGGTACCCTATCTGGCATGCCCGAGAGTGTGATCCACAGCCCGAAGATCAGGTATCGAGTAATCAACCTCCCACATAAACAATAACATAATCATGAACAATAATAATAAAAGTGCGAAAGATAAACCATAGATCCAAATAAGAAAAGGATGAATCATATATAAATTAGAGTACTAGATATAATCAGAGTGTCTAAATCAGATAAGTAAAGTGAGGCGAAATCCCACTCTACAACCAGCGGAAAAGTAGTTCTAAAAGAGAATAAGCAAGATAGAATCTAATCCCAATAGAAGGTACAATAGGTAACTATATTGTTCTCAATCTTATAGACAATATCCCTATAAGTATAAATCTCATAAACGGCACAAGGGCGCTTCCACTCTATGGTCGGACTAAGCATTGTACGGAGCATAACCACTCGCGGGATCTTCAGTGTAATTGTCGTAACCGCAATCACCTTCCTGGAGATATGCCTCTTCTCCTTGCGCTTCTTCATACGGGCCGTCATGATATTCGGAACCCCGTAGAATAGTCTAACAAACATTGTACAATAAAGGAATGAGTTTCAAAGAAACTCGATGAAGGCGATTAAATCCATAATAACATAAATGGCAGGATTACAGAACAAACATAAATGCAATATGGTATGAAACAAACAATGAATGTATGAATCTAACTCTACATATGCTGGTCTCTATTGGCAGACATGCTTTAAGTCATAGCACCGTACTTCTTTAGGAAGGTCTCAATCACTCATCATCAGTTGGTAATGGGTCCGGCATCCCTCGGGACATTCCTTGGCTGGGGGTATAGGTCACCACTCTCTCACATCACCATTGGTCTAAGTACCGGCGTATGTCAGGGTAAAGCCTAGCCAAATGCAAGTATTCTACTTAGTTACATCAAGTCAGATCCAGATACGTCCATTCCTCGTCCCTGACGATCCTTTCCGGTATCCTTCACACTAGAGTCCTCATAGTCCCTGACTACGGACTCATCAACCCTATTGGTCATCCACATATGGTAAACGGGAAGCTCTCACGTCCCCTCACGGGTTGGTTACCTGTCTTGAGCGCCCGTGAGCCCAAGTCTATCCATATGCAACCCTACCAATAAATGGCCCCCACAATGTGATTCCTGTCCTCTCACGGGTTGGTTACCGGTCTTGAGCGCCCATGAATCCCCATTGCTACCACGGGTCGTTCGGTCTCAATACCCCTCCGATTAGGGTCTGACATAACGGGACATCCTAGCCCAACACTACTAGACAGTCCTAGATATGTCATCCAACAGTTTAGGAAGGTGTCCAGAGGGCATCTCCGGAAACATCCCATAATATTCCCGTAGTTGTCCAAGGACAGAAGTGTCAAAAGGACACCTCTCCTTTCCAAACCATACTTAAGCATACACAAGCATCAATTCATAACATCACATATATGGTAACTTCATATATGGAAAGAAATCAATAATTACAATTAACTTGTATATAACTGGTAAGTAAATCATACATGAGTCAATTCAATATAAATAAGTAATGCTACTGATATCAAGACAAGTACCACAAGTAGTATAACATTATAAGAATCTATTTAAAGAAATAAATTAACAAGATTCATATATAGAAACTAAGATATGCAATTTATGTTGTTAAAGAAGTAACCATCCTTACCTTTTATAACTTGCAAAGGAATCCTAAGAAATCAAGTAAGATCTTGACAAACTTGAGAAGAAGGTCCTAAACAAGTGTATACAACATATTAGGAAAGATCCCTAACAGAAAAGATACCAAAACATCCAAAACAGACCAATTCTGGAGTTGCAGTACTCATTGGTCGATTGGATTGGTCTACTGCCCTAGTCGACCAATCAGACGACCAATGTAGACAGTAGCTTATAAAATCAGAGTTTTAAGATATAAAATCCGAATTTGGTGGTTCAAAAGGTTACTAATCAAGGGGTAAACTACATTAGTAGTATCCTAACATATGGGGGATCTCAAAACACTAATCAAATCAAGTCATCAAGATACAAATTAGGAAACAAAAAGTTACCATAATTAGATCAATCATGGTTCTTGAAGAATTCAAGATAGAAATCAAAGACAAGAACAATAGGAGAATGAATCATTGATTCAGATAAAGGTATCATGAAAGGCATACTTAGATCTTCAAGAAAATAGACCTAAGAGCATAAATCTAAACAAGGAAACAAAACCTACCATATATATAACTATCATGATTCATGAAGAAAACATGGTATGGTAGAAGAGAAACAACTAGAGATTGATAGATCATGGATCATGAAAAGAAAACACAGCAATTGACTACTAACATGATCAATATAGTAGATCTAAGGAGATCAGAATTCAAATCAAAAGATAAACAAAGACAAGATCATGATTTGATCATGATTCCTTCAAAAGCTTGCAATGATCATGGTTAAGATCATTGCATTAGCCATTAATCCTTAGGAAGATCATGAGAGACAAGTCCAGAGATGTTTGCAACAGAGAATGCAGCATCTCCTCTACTGTCTCAACTCAAAAAGGAAAGAAAAACAGAGATGGAGGAGAAGAAGAGAGTGTAGACATACCTTTGATGCAAAAGGAAGAGTTTTGACGAAGATCCGTCAAGAAAAAACACCAAGGATGCAAGGGAGATGACTTGCAGAGGTCTTTGGTTCGTTCCAAAGAGTTTGGAGGCAGAAAATACGAAGTAGACTCGAGATTGGACTTAAATAGAGCAAGCAAGACCTAATTGCCAAAGACAGCACCCATTGGTCGAGTGGATTGGTCGACTGGTCCAGTCGACCAATCAGTCGACCAATCAGTTCAACAACTCCTAAACAGGGAATTGAAGACCCAGATCAAATCCAATCCTAAAGGGGTTTTGCACACATATCAAGTGACTTACCTAATAGGTAGAAATGCCTTCAAACCATGATAGAGAGCACTCCAAGTCCATCAACTAATCCGATCTTCATCAAGATTCAGTTTCCATAAATAGAACCTCATCATCAACTCTCATGGATTCAAAGCCAGACACCAAGTCCTCCATTGGGATGGCCCAAAGCTGACTTCTTACTTTACTTTGGGTCACTGGACCTACAAATAACAAGGTTTCCGGGTCAAGGTTAGGGCTGGGTTTTACATTTTTTGTTTTGCATTTTGGTGGAAATCATTAAGTATCTGGTCAGGTTCGGCATTTCACTGACAATCAATTAGTATCTGGATTAGATTCCCATAACACAAAACCAAGATTGCCGTGGACAATAAAATGAGAAAATTGTTTGACATACGAAACCAATCTGTTTGTCTGGCCATATTTTTGGGAAACCAAGAAATGATGATAATAAAATTTTCAATAGGGACATTTCCAAAATATTTACTTCACAAAAGTTTTTTTATTTCATGCATCTCAATAACTGACAAGAGTAGGTGGACTCCCGACCCCAACGGTCGGGCCACATCTGATGTTCGTTTTTGCAGGTCATCCACAGGAGATCTAAGGGCTGAGCAGATTTTGGACGCATCATTTGGTGCCGTCTGTGGGAATCGCTTCAGAAAGCCATGGACGATTAATTCAGAGAGAGGAAGTATTAACTTCACTCCCGCCAGGACGTTCTCCAGAAAGGGAGCGAAGACTGATCGATGACTAGAATGTCAGTCAGAATTCCCAGGAAGGCACCTGGAGCCAAGAAAGAGAACCCAGGAGAACTGGAGAACTCCCTAGGAGAGATGAGCGATTTGAAGGACCGCAAGGAAGCACAACTCATTCGACGACAAGGTTGGGTGCAGGAGTGCGAACTCACTCACCAACTATTAGGCACGCAGTTCCGGATAATGATCGTATCATCAGTGATCGATCAGCTCATATTGGTCAAGAATTGACCAATATTAATCAAAGACTAGGACAATTGGCGAGAGGGAGAATAACTGATGATATTTATTTGGTTATTCGAAAATCTCCATTTGTCAAAGCCATAGCCGGATATCAATTTCCTCATAATTTCCGGTTGCCAACCTTTTCCACATTTGATGGTTCAGGAGATCCCATCGCTCATATCAGTTACTATTAGCAGACTATGGCTATTGCGGGTAATTCAGATGAAATCCTTTGTAGAGTATTTGGTTCATCTTTGACCGGAGCATCATAGAAGTGGTTTTCAAATCTCCCGACGGGAAGGATCGTGGACTTTAAAGAGTTGGCGCGAAAATTCATTGGATGATTACAAAGTGGAATCTAGATTAAAAAGATCAAGGAGACCTTGTTTACTATCAGACAAGGGAAAAGTGAATCAATTCGGGAATATCTGAAAAGATTTAACAAGGTTACAATGGAGATAGAAAATCTCGATGAACATGTAGCTAAACCTGCTTTGTTCACGGGACTCACTAACCGGCGACTCTTGGAGTTACTACTTCAAGACATGCCTAACACCTATGCTGAACTGGTGCAAAGGTGTCAGAAGCAGGCAGAGGTGACGGAGATCCTGAATGCATACCAGGGAGACATCAAGGCCTCTACAAAAGAACAGAAGGCCCCTGAGAACAAGCAGAGGTCGAAGCAAAATGTTCGTCATCGAGTTGGAAAGCTTCGCCAAGCATGGCGGCAAAAGTCTCCCGACAAAAGTGAGTATACTTCATTGAATACTCCTCGAGCTGACATCTTAAACATTATTAAGAGGCAGAATATTCTGAAGTGGCCACCAAAGCTTCCCACGAAGCCTGGGGAGCAAGATAGAGAGAGGTATTGCTGTTTCCACAAGGATTATGGTCATTATACCAATGATTGCAAGCACTTAAAGGCCGATATCGAGAGATTGATATCGCAAGGCCACCTGTCCAGTTTCGTCAGGGGGAGACGAACGGAAAAGCAAGACACAGGTAACAAGAGGGAATGTTCGGTAAGTCCAGAGCGACCAACCGAAGCTCCTAAATCTAAGAAAGGTAAGGAAGTGATCGATGCCACTCGGTCACCTATACTTACAATATTTGGAGGTCCCAAACCTGAGTCGCTCCAGAAGCTAAAGGCCAAATCCAAGTTTGTTGGAAACGGAGAAACGTAGAAGCGGAAAAGGCCGAATGGTGAGGGTTCGATCACCTTCGGTAAAGAAGATGAAAGAGGTGTTTGTTTACCTCATGATGATGCCATAGTCATCAAAGTAGAGATTGCACGCCGAGAAGTACACAGTGTAAAACCCAGCCCTAACCTTGACCCGGAAACCTTGTTATTTGTAGGTCCGATGACCCGAAGTAAAGTAAGAAGTCAGCTTTGGGCCATCCCAGTGGAGGACTTGGTGTCTGGCTTTGAATCCATGAAAGTTGATGATGAAGTTCTATTTATGGAAACTGAATCCTGATGAAGATCTGATTAGTTGATGGACTTGGAGTGCTCTCTATCTTGGTTTGAAGGCATTTCTACCTATTAGGTAAGTCACTTGACTTGTGTGCAAAACCCCTTTAGGATTGGATTTGATTTGGGCCTTCAATTCCCGGTTTTGGGTTTTTTTTGGGGGTTGGTGGGGGCCTTCAATTCCTTTTTTTTTGTTTTTTTTTTGGGGGGATTGGTCGATCGGGGCCATCGACCAATCCACTCGACCAATGAGTGCTGTCTTTGGCAATTAGGTTGTTCTTGCTCTATTTAAGTCCAATCTCGAGTCCACTTCGTATTTGCTGCCTCCAAACTCTCTGGAACGAACCAAAGACCTCTGCAAGTCATCTCCCTTGCATCCTTGGTGCTTTCTTGACGGATCTTCGTCGAAACTCTTCTTTTTGCATCAAAAGGTATGTCTACTCTCTTTTCTTCTCCTCCATCTTTGTTTTTCTTTCCTTTTTGAGTTGAGACAGAGAGAAGAGATGCTGCATTCTCTGTTGCAAACATCTCTAAACATGTTCTCATGATCATCCTAAGGATTTGAGGCTAGAACAATGATCTTAACTATGATCATTGCAAGCTTTTGAGGGAATCATGATCAAACCATGATCTAATCTTTGTTAAACTTCTGATTTGAATTCCGATCTCTTTGGATCTTCTATATTGATCATATTAGTAGTTAATTACTGTGTTTTCCTTCCATGATCCATAATCTATAAATTTCTAGTTGTTCTCTTCTACCATACTATGTGTTCTTCATGATGCATGGTAGTTACATATATGGTAGGTTTTATTTCCTTATTTAGATTTATGCTTCTAAGCCTTGTTCCTTGAAGATCTAAGTATGTTTTCATGACACCTTTACCTGAAGCAATGATCCATCCTCCTATTGTTCTTGTCTTTGTTTTCTATTTCAAATTCATCAAGATCCATGGTTGATCTAATTATGGTAACTTTTTGTTTCCTAATTTGGATCTTGATATCTTGATTTGATTGGTGTTTTGAGGTCCCCTATATGTTAGAATACTACTGATGTAGTTTACCCCTTGATTAGTACCCTTTTGAACCACCAAATTCGGATTTCATATCTTAAAACACTGTTTTTTTTAGGCTTATCGTCGCATTGGTCGATCGATTGGTCGATGGACCAAGTCGACCAATCCACTCGACCAATGAGTACAACAACTCTAGAATTGGTCTGTGTTGGATGTTTTGGTATCTTTTCTGTTAGGGATCTTTCCTAATATGTTGTATATACTTGTTTAGGACCTTCTTCTCAAGTTTGCCAAGATCTTACTTGATTTCTTAGGATTCCTTTGCGAGTTATAAAAGGTAAGGATGGTTATTTCCTTAATTACATAGATAGCATGAATCTAGTTTCTATATTTGAATATCATAGATATGATTCCTAAATTAGATTCTTACAATGATATACTACTGTTGCATAACTTTGATTACAGTAGCATTACTTATTCATATTGAATTGACTCATGTATGATTTACTTACCAATTATATACAAGGTGATTGCAATTATTGATTTCTTTCCATATATGAGGTTACCATATATGTGATGATATGAATTGATGCATGTGTATGCTTAAGTATGGTTTGGAAAGGAGAAGTGTCCTTTTGACACTTCTGTCCTTGGACTACTACGGGAATATTATGGGATGTTTCCGGAGATGCCCTCTGGACACCTTCCTAAACTGTTGGATGACATATCTAGGATTGTCTAGTAGTGTTTGGCTAGGATGTCCTGTTATGTCGGACCCTAATCGGAGGGGTATTGAGACCGAACGACCCGTGGTAGCAATGGGGATTCATGGGCGCTCAAGACCGGTAACCAACCCGTGAGAGGACAGGAATCACATTGTGGGGGCCATTTATTGGTAGGGTTGCATATGGTTAGACTTGGGCTCACGGGCGCTTAAGACCGGTAACCAACCCGTGAGAGGACGTGAGAGCTTCCCGTTTACCATATGTGGATGATCAATAGGGTTGATGAGTCCGTAGTCAGGGACTATGAGGACTCTAGTGTGAAGGATACCGGAAAGGATCGTCGGGGACGAGGAATGGAAGTATCTCGGATCTGACTTGATGTAACTAAGTAGAAGACTTGCATTTGGCTAGGTTTTACCCCGACATGCGCCAAGACTTATACCAAATGGTTGTGAGAGAGTGTGTTGACTTAACCCCCTGCCATGGTTTGTCCCGAGGGATGAAGGACCCATTACCAATCGGCTGCTCAAGACCGGTGAAATGATCCGTGAGAGAATCCAAGATATCTTAAATGGTTGAGGATGTGAGTGGACTTTCCTAAAGAAGTACGGTGCTATGACTTAAAGCATGTCCGCCAATAGAGACCAAGCATACATAGAGTTAGATTCATTCATTCATTGCTTGTCTCATATCATATTGCATTTATGTTTGTTCTCGGAATCCCGCCATTTATGTTATTATGGATTTTAATCGCTTTACCGAGTTTCTTTGAAACTCATTCCTTTATTGTACAATGTTTGTTAGACTATCCTGCAGTACCGAGTACTATGACGGTCCCTATGAAGAAGCGCAAGGCGAAGAGGCATATCTCCAGGAAGGTGATTGCGGTTACCACAATTACTCTGAAGATCCCGCGAGTGGTTATGCTCCGTACGATGCTTAGTCCGACCATCGAGTGGAAGCGTCCTTGTGCCATTTATGAGATTTACACTTATAAGGATGTTGTCTATAAAGTGGAGAACAATTTAGTTACCCGATGTATTAGCTACTGGGATTAGATTTTATTTAGTTTATTCTCTTTAGAGCTACTTTTCCGCTGGTTGTAAAGTGGGATTTTTGCCTCACTTTACTTATCTGTTTGATACTCTGATTATATCTATTATTCTGATTCATTTATGATTCATTCTTTCTTTATTGGATCTATGGTTTATCTTCCGCACTTTTGTTATGATTGTTCATGATTATGTTATTGTTTATGTGGGAGGTTGATCACTCGATACCTGATCTTCGGGCTGTGGATCACACTCTCGGGTATGCCAGATAGGGTACCGGCTGGGAGGGCGTGACACACAGAGTGTTAGTTGACTGAGGGTCTGCTGCAGACCTTTTATCTTACGCAGCTTATCAAAAGCTTAAAGTGGATGAAGACTTAATGGAGCCGTCATCCACGCACCTATATGGTTTTGCTAGATCGTTCGCAATAGCTGAAGGATCCGTACAGCTGGATTTATCAATTGGAAGCTTCCCTAAGGAGGCTACTGTTCGGGTAAACTTCTTGGTGGTTCGAGAGCTTCCGGCTTACAACGTCATTCTCGGAAGGCCATCCCTATCGAAGTTAGGTGCTATAGTTTCGACAAGGCACCTGAAGATAAAATTCCCGACAGAAATGGGAATTGGTCAAGTTTCCTCTGACCAGAGGATCTCCCGACAATGCAATGTAGCATATTTAAATGATAAGGTGGGCCCGAGGAAGGTAACAGTGTTACCAATAGAAGTACAAGATGATCGGGAGAAGGCAGAGATGCAAAGACCCGAGTCGGTCGAGAAGTTGGAACGAATCCAATTGTATCCTGATAACGAAAAAAGAATTGCCTATATCGGATCTGAGCAGCTAGAGGAATTCAAGCAGGAACTGAAGTTTTTTCTTCAGCAAAACAGTGATGTGTTCGCGTGGTTTGTAGAGGATATGCCAGAATTGATCGGCAAAGTTGCAGAGCACAAACTTTGGATAGATCCGAAGGTAAAACCAGTAATTCAAAAGAGGAGAAATTTCTCCATAGAAAAGCACGAGGCCATTCGAGGTGAGGTTGAAAAATTGAAGAACTCTGGGTTCATTGAACCCATCGAATGCCCAGTCTGGTTGGCCAACGTGGTAATGGTCAAGAAGGCAAATGGAAAGTGGAGAATGTGTACAGATTACACAGATCTCAACAAGGCTTGCCCAAAAGATTGTTATCCGTTGCCCATGATAATTTTTTTGATAGATGCCACCGCAGGATATGAAACATTAAGTTTCATGGATGCATACTCGGGATACAACCAGATCCTCATGTATAAAGAGGATGAAAAGTTTACTGCTTTCATGACTGATCGTGAAAGCTTCTATTACAAAGTCATGCCGTTCGGCTTGAAAAACGCAAGGGCTACTTATCAGAGAGCTGTCAACAAAATATTCAAAGACCTGATCGGGAGAAACGTGGAAGCGTATGTTGATGATATGCTGGTAAAGAGCACTGCAAGGTCAAAACATATTGAAGATTTAGTAGAGGTATTTTCAGGTACTCGGAAATACCAGATGAAGTTGAACCCGAAAAAGTGTGCCTTCGGTGTATCATCGGGCAATTTCTTAGGCTTTATGGTGTCTCAAAGAGGTATTGAGGCCAATCCGGCCAAAATATAGGCTTTGATAGACATGGAAGCGCCTAGGATTGTTCGAGATGTGCAATGCCTAACAGGGAGAGTAGCTGCGTTGAACCAGTTCATCTCATAGTCAAGAGAAAAGTGCCTACCTTTCTTTAAAGCATTTAAAGATTTGAGAGGAAGTAAGGAGGCAAAATGGTTAGAAGAATGTCAAAAGGCGTTCGAAGATCTGAAGGAAACACTAGGAAAACCACTGCTCCCTGTCCGACCAGAAAAGGGAGAAATTTTGCAACTATATTTAGCAACATCCCCCTCGGCAGTAAGTGCGGTACTCGTTCGGGAAAAAGACAAAAAGCAGTGGCCAATTTATTATGTCAGCCACGTACTACTCGACGCGGAAACGCGATATTCCCAGATTGAAAAGCAGGCTTTGGCTCTTATGATAGCAGCTAGAAAACTACGGCCATACTTTTAGGCGCATCCAATCTAGGTATTTACTACTTTTCCTCTTAGAAAAGTTCTTCGTAAACCTGATTTGTCTGGAAGAATGGTGGCACGGTCGGTCGAGCTAAGCGAATTCCAAGTAAGCTTTAAGCCTTGAACGACAATCAAGGCCCAAGCATTGGCTGACTTCGTAGTAGAAACTACTGCACCAATAGAGGAGATTGTAGAGCCTAGTATTCCGACCATGTGGGAGGTATACGTGGACGGCTCGAGCAATAAACAAGGAGCAGGGGATGGGATTCTTTTGAAAAGCCCAACAGGTTTTGTTATTCGTTATGCGTTAAGGTTTGCATTCGAAACAAGTAATAATGAGGCGGAGTACGAGGCTCTAATAGCTGGACTTCGCTTGTCAAAAGCATTGGCAATAGCGGAGGTAACTATTTTTAGTGACTCACAGCTTATTGTCAATCAAGTACAAGGGGAGTATGGCGTTAAAGAACCCCGACTACAAAAATATCAAGAGATTGTGCAAGGGTTGCAAAAAGAATTCAGGAATCTGAAAGTATGTCAGATCCCGAGAAAAGAAAATATAATGGCAGATGAGCTATCAAGACTAGCTAATGCCAAGGAAAAGAGCCTAGACCCTTCGGTCTATATTGAGGAAGTAACATTCCCAAGCAATCAGGAGAAGGAGATTTTCTATATTGAAGCTGAATGATGCTGGATGGACCCAATCGTGGAATATCTTAGAGATGATAAGCTACCAAAAGATCCGAAAGAGGCAAGATTAATCAAGGTACGGGCAGCACGATTTGTAATGCAGAATGGAAGGCTGTACCGAAGGTCCTATGCTGGACCCCTCTTGAGATGCTTGGGTCCCGAAGGATGAAGGAATTTGTGGGGCTCACATGGGCGGTCGAGCTCTGGCCCACAAAATTTTGAGGCTCGACTTGTATTGGCCGAAGCTCCAACAAGCTGCAATGGATTATGTTCATCGATGTAGAAATTGCCAGATCCATGCTACAGTATCAAAAAGGCCAGCTGAAACCTTGACTTCGATTCTAGACCCCATCCCTTTCATGATGTGGGGAATCGATATCATTGGGAAATTCACCAAGGAAGCCGGCGGAAGGGAATATCTAATAGTAGCAATTGATTACTTCACCAAATGGGTAGAAGCTAGTGCTCTGGCGACCATCACTGAAAGAAAGGTGGAGAAGTTCATGTTGGAGTCTATCATTTATCGGTTCGGGATGCCAAAAATTCTTGTGACTGATCATGGCACACAATTCGATAATCCACAATTTGAACAATTTTGCAGTACATATCTGGTCGAGCATCGTATGTCATCAGTAGCATATCCCCAAAGCAACTACCAAGTGGAGGTTACAAACCAAACACTACTTGAGGGGATAAAGAAGAGACTCGAAGCGGATAAAGCTTTATGGGTCAAAGAATTGTACAACGTTCTGTGGGCCTACCGAACTACAGTTCGAACTCCCACAGGAGAAACTCCTTTTAAACTGGCCTATGGGTCTGAAGCATTGGCACTTGTCGAGGTAATGGCTGGAACACTACGGGAAAGAGAGTTCGAGGAAAAAGAAAATGAACAAGGATTGCTAGATAGCCTTGAATTATTAGATGAAGTTCGTGCAAAAGCAATAGCATGAACTCAGCATTATCAAAGAAGGATAGCGTCACATTACAATTCCCGAGTGAAGAGTCGTCGATACTGAGCGGGAGACTTGGTATTAAGGAATACCTTAGCTTCAGACCACGCCACCAGAGGAAATTGGACCCTTCATGGGAAGGCCCATATATGGTAATTAAACCGGTCGGTTCAGGAGCATATAAGCTGAAGAACCTGACAACAGACAAAGAGCTGGATCGTTCGTGGAATGCTAGACACCTGAAGAAATATTATCCTTGAGAAGATTATCATTTTCATTCATGATGTAACAGCATTCAACTCAATCAATACAATTCTCAGTTTTCAACACACCATCTTTTGATTAGGGGAAACACACAATACTCAGATCAGATCCAGCGACAAAATCAAAAGGCATCGGTTTAAAACCCGTGTGGGACCTTCTACAAGGCATCAATTAAAAACCTGAGTGAGACCTTCTCAAACTTATTGAATTTCTACGGAAATCCTTAAGTCAAGGCATCGGTTTAAAACCCGTGTGGGACCTTCTACAAGGCATCGGTTTAAAACCCGAGTGAGACCTTCTCAAACTTATTGAATTTCTACAGAAATCCTGAAGTAAAGGCATTGTTCTAAAACAACCAGAAGGGGTCAACTTTTACATCAAATATACATATGAGATAACAAGTGTTGAGATACAATCTTCGTTTGGTCAAGAAGGAAAATCATCATCGGTGATTGTGAAGAACTCCAAAACAGGATCGAAACAGCTTTGTCAAAAGCAACACAGAGTCAAGAAGAACAGAGTTGGGAAAACATATGATGGCTATTGGCCGTGGAGACATAGCTCCTCTCATCATTTGGTTCTCCTCCTCGGTGATTGTGAAGAATTCCGTAAGCTCCCACCTACAAAATCCTTCGCAATTCCATACTCTTTATCCAGCTTTTCCCGAAGAGGCCTGACCTGTGGTCAGACCTGCATTCAAGGCAAGCTCTTCATAGTTGAATCCTCTGAGAGGGGACAAAGGAGGAGAATCATCAAGATGATGCATTATATCCCGATCTGGAGTAGGGAGGTCCACCACGTCCTTGGCCCAAGCAAGAAGAGGAAGTCCCAGCTTTGCAAACACTTTGGGATGACAATTCGCGCGGTGGGGAGGAGTGTTGAAATAAGGATTTCTCCTTAGTATCGATTCCAATACCTCATTCTCACCGTCCCGATATGCCTGCAAATTATAAGCATTCAGCATGTCAACAAAAGGCTTACTCTACAAATATTTGAAGATGCAAGCCCTGCAAACATCAGTTGGAAGGGATTCAGGCAAAAGGGTAACAGCTTGCCTTTGTGGCGTAGATGCGGCTTCAGACCCTTTTGCCCCTGCTAAAAGCTTCTCAACTTCCCGCTCCAGCTTTCGGATTCTCTCCCTGGCACCATCCAAATGCGAACGAAGTTAGTCGTTTTTAGAATTCTTCACCCGGGCAACCTCCCAAGCCTTGTCTCCAAGACGAGCAATCTCAGCATCCTAGGCTTTGATTCTTCCCGAAGCCTGGACAACTCGTTACTCGGCCATCGAGCCTAAAAGCTGCTTCCACCTGATTGTGGAAATTACCAGCAAGGCTCCTGCAACAATTTGAGAGTTAGTCAAGAGCAAAAAATCTCCAGAACGAAAGGCAATGAAGAGAAACTTACATCACCAGGGACTTTATGAAATCCCTATCCGGGACCATGGAGAAGGCTCTGCTCTCGGCAGGCATCTGAATAGAAGTGCACCATTCTAGTGCCTTGTCAAAATCGCCTGTCACCAAGTCAGACCTCTTCAGCGACCAGGAAGGTTGGAACACATCATTATCTAACCGAGGACGCTTTTTAGAAGCAGCGCCCTCGGCCCCCTCGGAAACCTCTAAAAAAGTTGGAGGGTTGGAGGAAGATGCCAAACAAGCACTAGAGGCAAGTTCGGGAACCTGAACAACTACCGAAGGATCCACATCTTCCTTAGAAGACCGAACGGTCTTCATCATGGAAGAAGATGCCAGCGAAGCTCTAGCAGGGGTTTCGGCAGTACGAACAGCTATAGAAGGGGCCACATCCTCCTTGTAAGACCGAGCGGTCTCCATCATGGAAGGAGATGCGAGGGAGGCATCAACAGAAGTTGCAGGAATCAGAACTTTAGAAGATTCACCAACAACAATTTCCTCGCGTGGAACAACCTTCGTCAGCATTGGAGCAGTCTTCTGAGCAGCCTTCTTGAAAGATTTCACCCTAAAATTATCCAAGTTAGTCTTGGAGGCACTATAAAGGGAAAGAAAGCATCGTTAGTACGAGAGATCAGCCAAAAATAAAGAAGAAAAGGGAAAACCCTAAACTTTTTAAGTCAAATGAAGTGAAGGATGTCCAGCAGAGAACTTCCGAAATAAGTAAACCCCAAGTATACTACTTTGGAGATTACTCAGGGAGAAGAAGTTCATGATAAAACTGAATAACAGAGAAGAAACTCACTTGTTCAGGTTTCGATCGAAGTATCGTCAGAAAATAAGAGTACAGAGGTAGCAAAGACAAAACACCACTTTGCAAACGATGAAGACAAGAATGACTTGCAGATAGCGAAGGCAAAGATGAAGCACGCCTGAGGAATTTAAATTGTGAAACCCAGCCCTAACCCTGACCCGAAAACCCTGTTGTTTGTAGGTCTAGCAACCCGAAGTAAGGCAAGAAGTCAACTTTGGGCCATTTCAGTTGAAGACTTGATGGCTGGAGTGGAATCCTTGAGTATGGATGTCAGTGCCCCTGCTATGGAAACTGCACACTGATGAAGATTGGATTAGTTGATGGACTTGGAGTGCTCTCTGTATTGTTTCGAAGGCATTTCTACCTACTAGGTATGTCACTTTAGGTGTGTGCAAAACCCCTTGATGTTTGGACTTGATCTGAGCCTTCAATTCCTTGTTTTGAAGTTGCTGTTCTGATTGGTCGACTCATTGGTCAACTGGACCAGTCGACCAATCAATCGACCAATTGATTCTGTTTTTGAAATTTGAATCTTGGCTACTCTATTTAAATCTAATCTCGGGAATACTCCGCCTCATCTGCCTCCTAAGCCTTTGGAACGAGTTAGAACCCTAATCTAATCGCTTCCCTTGCATCCTTGGTTGATATCTCGCAAGAACTCAAGCAATCCTCATCCTCCTGCATCAAAGGTATGTGTATGATCTCTTTCCTCTCTATTTCTGATTTTTCTTTTCTTGAATTTGTTCTTGATTGAGATCAGGAAGATGATGCTGCATTCTTGCAACCATCTATTCCATGATCTCATCATGTTCCTTGAGATCCATGATCATCATCATGATCTCAACCCTTGCCGATTGAATCCTGGAAACCCTAACCCTTGAAACCCTAACCTTGTGTGGTCATCAAGGAACCTTTTGGTAAAACCCCCATGTGAGGGAAACCTCATGGGTAATGTGGAGGTTGATCTAAATTCAATATTCTTAAATTCTTCTTGTTGTAATTGGCCTATCATCAATTCCCTCCCTCCTGTGATCTCAACCTTTTTCATGGGAACCAAAAAGGGTGAAACCCTAATTTCTTGAGTAAGATCAAGAACCTCTATTTTGATTATGTTAGAAGACTCTCACTTTATTTTCTTTACTAGAATTGTAACCTATTAATTTTATTTCCTTACCTTTGATCATGTTATATTTTTCCGTCATAATCTATGTTTAACCTAATTAGGTTAACTTTATGATTCCTGAGTTGTAACCTGGAAACTTGATCTGATTAATGGTTTGTTGTCCTCTATAGACTTAGATGTTTTCATTAAAGTTTCCCCCCTTATTTTGTACCCTTTTGAACCACCAAATTCGGATTCATATTCTAAAAATTCTGATTTTTGAAGGCTTCTTGTCTCTCGTTGGTCGACTCATTGGTCGACTGGGGCAGTAGACCAATGGGTACAGCAACCCCATTCTTGGTCTGTTTTGATTAAATTGTAATCTTTCCTTCCATGTATCTTTCCTAACTCATAGTATACACTTGTTTAAGACTCTTTTCTCAGATTTAGTCAAGGTCTTACTTGATTCTCTAAGTTCCTTTGCGAATTAGAAGGTAAGGACAGTTATTCCTTAATTGCATAGATTACTTGTTCTCTGGTTTCTACTTTGTGAAACTATGAGATTACCTACTGTTGTTGTACTTTAATTCTGATCTCCTACTGTGAGAACAGTAGCACTTGTTTATATCATCTTTTTCATTATTCATGTTATATGAATTACTTATTACTACTTAATCTGATTTTGCTTTTACATTCTCTTTTATATGATGAACTATTGGTTGTGTATGTCATAACTGATCTGAGAATGTGTTTGATTAAGTTTGGTTTGGGATTGGGAGGTGTCCTTTTGACACTTCTGTCCTTGGACATTATCGGAAATATGGGATGTTTCCGAGGTTGCCCATCGACACTTTTCCGAATCATTGGTTGTCATACCTAGGGATGTCTAGCAGTGTTTGGCTAGGTTATACCCCTGTTATATCAGACCCGATTTGGAAGGGTATTGAGACCGAACGACCCGTGGCAGCAATGGGGATTCACGGGCGCTCAAGACCGGTAACCAACCCGTGAGAGGACGGGAATCACATTGTGGGGGGCCATGTATTGGAGGGTTGCATATGGCTAGACTTGGGCTCATGGGCACTCGAGACCGTTGAGTATATCCATGAGGGGACATGAGAGCTTCCCGTTTACAATATGTGGATAACCAATAGGGTTGATGAGTTCGTATTTGATAGAGTCGGATACGCTGACTCTAGTGGAAAGGATACCAGAAAGGATCCCGAGAGGGGAGGAATGGAAGTATCTGGACCTGACTTGATGTAACTGACTAGATGACTTGCATTAGGCTAGGCTTTTCCCTGACATGCGCCGGTACTTATGCCAAATGGTTGTGAGAGAGTGTGTTGACTTAACCCCCTACCATGGTTTGTCCGAGAGGGATGCAGGACCCATTACCAACCGGCTGCCCAAGATATCTTAAATGGTTGAGGGAACCCAAGATATCTTAAATGGGTGAGGGTGTGATTGAGACCTTCCCTAAGAAGTATGGTGCTATGACCTAAAACATGTTTGCCATAGAGACCAGCATACATAGAGTTTAGTTGCATACATACATTATCTGTTTCATATCGCATTGCATCTTGTTATGTTTTGCCACATGTTGTTTATGTTGTTATGGATTAACTTGCCTTACTGAGTTTCTTCGAAACTCATTCCTTTTGTACATTGTTAGACTATTCTGCAGGTACTGAATCCTATGGTGAACAGTTCGATGAAGTGCAAGCCAATGAAGCGTACTACACGCAAGGTGTTGGCAACCATCAAGATTACTTTGATGATCCCTCAGTTGATCAAGCTGCGTACTACGATTAAAGACAACGTATACGTGAAACGTCTCAAATGGATTGATGAAGTCCACTATTTTGAAGACGTTATTTATAGAATAGAAAACCCTGATGTTAGAATTTTATCTTAGTTCCATTGTTTTAGATATTATTTCTTTTAGACTTACATTCTGCGTTCCGCTGTATTTTGTGGAGTGAGTTTCCGCCTCACTCTACTTCTTTTGATGTGATTACATTTGGTATCATTTTGCACTCTGATTATATTGATTATTCATTTCTTGGCTTTAATCTTTTGTTATACTATTTAAACCTTGATTATTTCCTGTTTATGATTATGTAACTGTATATGTGGGAGGATGATTTCCTCATTACTTGATCTTCAGGGCTGTGGATCACACTCTCGGGTATGCCAGTTAGGGTACCGGCTGGGAGGATGTGACAGAATGGTATCAGAGCCCAAAGTTCGAGGAAATCCTAACCACAGAAAACAGGAACAGAACATTTCTGAGTCATAGACCCAGAAGTGACTCATCTACTCTTAGAAGTGAATAATAGAACACTTGGACTAGAAACTGTATAATGAAGCATAACTGAATACTTCATAGCACAATAATTATACTTAAACAATTGTCACTTAATGCAATAAAAGAAAAGTGCATAATACACAATAATAGAGTGAAACAAAAAGTGAACTTCATTAACTTTAAGAAAAGTTTTACAACGATTACATCTGAAAAGCATAAAGGGAAATCCTAAGTACAATCTATCTAGGTGATCTCCTCTGATCTCTGTAAGCTCGGAAGTCCTCTGATAGTTGAGTCACCTGATGCTCGATCCTATCCTGTCGTGACTCCATCCTCTCATACATCTGCTCCTGTCTGACTCCCATCCTCTCCAGCATGGAAGTCATCAATCTCATCTGCGCACTGAGATCTGTAGTCTCTGGAACTGCATGAGAAGGGCCACCTGTCTCAAAGTGCGAGGAAGGAAACTTGTGATGCTCCGGCATAGCCTCGTGCATCTCTGTATCATCTCCGGCCTGATCATCACTATCAGGACCGATATCCTCCTCTCTATCCTCTGACTCCTGCTCCTCATCCTCTATCTCATCATCCTCCTCACCCTCTAGACCAGGAGATCTCACAGTCTGTTGCAGCCTCATCTGACGAATGGTCCGAGTCCCGATAATATATCCTCGTGAACCAGTGTCCACTGGTGTATCCTCGAAACTCACCCCGAATGCCTGAAGATCAAGGTCAGTAGCCTCCCATAGCAAAGGTTCTGCATGCTAGGCCGCAGAACCAGATCCAGCATGACCTGCTGTATGATGTAGGAAAGGTCGATCTCGAAGCCCATGTAGATGCGGTAGATGACTAAGGCTTCCATCACTGTGACCCGATGGTGATGCCCAGCCTTCGGCATGATGTTTCAGCCGACGATGCGACCGATGACCCGTGCTGAATCTGTCATCCGTCCACTGTTCCACGGAGTAAAACATTGGCGACTATCCCATAGTGTAGAGCATATCTCGCGCAGCTCATATGGCAACAAGTAGCTGTCTATGTCTGCCCCTGCAGGTATCCATATGCACTGCTCTGGGTAGTGAGGGACCCGCAAGATCTCAGCCAGTGACCTCGTAGAGAAGCGGATCCGAGTCTGAAGGACCCTGCTCCTGAGGACAAGCCGAGGTGGATGTCCTGGACCTCTAGCCTCCTCAGTATAAGTTAGGTTGTTGAAGAACAACCTCACTAGCTCTGGGTATATCGGCAGATCCTCTGTAAAAAGATGTGTCCACTACAAGGTGTCGAACCTCTGCTGAATCCTGAAGACCCTGAGCTGCCCTAGGTGTAGTAGACGTCCTAGCTTGATGTTACAATAATTGAAGTAGGCCTCGTATAAGAACTCGGCCTGGGGAGTGTCAAATCTATCTGGTCTCCAAACCTCCTGTCTAGGCTCTGAAGGAACCTGACCTCTGCCTCTGAGTGCCCCTACCATACGACCTCGTCCTTGTCCTCGTACACCCCTCGGCATGGTGAATGTCTGTGGAAGAAGCAAAGACATTGTTATTAATGCTATTTCAAAATTTTAAGTTAAAAGGGTATTTTTGTAATTTTTGGACAATTTCAAATTTGGGGAAAATTTGATTTGAAGATACTAGCATGTACACAATACTTGGAATTTCATGACTATAAAGTTTATTTGAAGAAAATCGATCGAAATCTCAGTCTAAAGTGGAAAATTCAGCAAGAAGAAATTGGGGATTTTTGCATTCTAGGTCAAAATTTGGTTTTTTGAAAAAGTTGAAATTGGTTAAATCAAACTATATGGACTTATGCACATTATAATTTTGAGCATGTAGCAATTGATTTCATGCGAAAACTCCAAGCGGTTTGTGAGGAATCGAAATTTTTTCTAAAGATAACGATTTCGGTGCGAAAACCTTGCGAGAAGTGCAAGAGGATGTTAGAACTTGTTGTCTATGCATGGAATAGTGTTTAAAACCTAGGGAATATGTTTCTAAGTATTCCTAAACATGAATTCTAACAATGGATACAGGCAAAACATGGATTTGATTGAAATGCAAGCATGAGAAGATGAAAGTGAAAGAGAAAATGAGAGTTTTACCTTGTGTGAGATGAATGTAGGTTGTGGTGTTGTTGTTGATGCACTAAATCACTCCTAGAACACTTGGAAAGACCTCTGGAATCTTTCCCCTAAGCTCTCTCACCTTTGGATGAAGTTAAAATGAAGTTGGAATGTGAAAATGAGGCTTATAATGCGAATTTTCGTATTATGTCTTGATTGGTCGACTCATTGGTCGACTGGGCAGTCGACCAATCAATCGACCAATGGACCCAGTGAACTCATTTTGTGTTGAATTTATGGAAAATGTGATTTTTGCCCTATGATTTGTTGTTGGATGAATAAATTGATGTATTTAAGCATGATTTAAGTTTTCAAATCATTTGGACTTGTGGATTATGTTGAAACTTCGAAATTTGGTATTTTGACATTCTCAGTTTTTGCAGAATGGTTATTCTAAGAAGTGGACGTGGTGAATCCAGTGGTCATGGAAATGGTTGTGGTGAGATACCTGAAGATGGTCATGATCAGCGTACTAATACTGGTGATCAGAGTACCCATGACATACCCTGTGCCCCGAATGTTGGAAATTTTCGTGATATTGCCAATACATGGGTAACATGATGCAGCAACAAGTAGCCCAGTTCAACCAAATGATGACCGGTTTCATGAATCTGCATAATGAGACTCGTGCAGGTGTTAATTGTCACATCCTCCCAGCCGGTACCCTAACTGGCATACCCGAGAGTGTGATCCACAGCCCCGAAGATCAAGTATCGAGGAAATCATCCTCCCACATATACAATAACATAATCATAAACAAAAATAAATCAAGGTTTAATATTATAAACAAGGTTCAAAACAAGAAATGAACAATCAATATAACCAGAGTGCGGAAAGATACCAGATATCCAATGATATCAAAAGGGAGTGAAGTGAGGCGGAAACTCACTTTACCAAAAATAGCGGAACCCAGTATGAAAATCAAAAGGGATTACAACTGAAACAAATGTACTAAGAAATAAACTAAGATCAAGCGTCTTCAAGTTTATAGATAACGTCTTCATAAGTATGGACTTCATCAATCCAATGAATCCGTTCTAACTCTATGCCGTTCTCAAAAGTAGTACGCAGCTTGATCCGCCGGGGGATCATCAAAGTAATCTTGATCGTTGCCAGCACTTTGCGTGTAATACGCTTCATCGCCTTGTGCCCATTGTCTCGCTCGTCATAATATTCTGTACTTGCAGGATAATCTAACAAAAAGAAATATACAACAGGAATGAGTTTCAAAGAAACTCAGTAAGGTAGTCAATCCATAACATCATAGATAACATGTGGCAAAACATAACATGATGCAATGCAGTATGAAACAAGTAATGTATGTATGTATCTAACTCTATGTATGCTGGTCTCTATGGCATACATGCTTTAAGTCATAGCACCGTACTTCTTAAGGAAAGTCCGCTCACACCCTCAACCGTATAAGATATCTTGGGTTCCCTCACCCATTTAAGGTATTCTTGGGCAGCCGGTTGGTAATGGGTCCTTCATCCCTCAGGACAAACCATGGCAGGGGGTTAAGTCAACACACTCTCTCACAACCATTTGGCATAAGTACTAGCGCATGTCAGGGAAAAGCCTAGCCCAATGCAAGTCATCTACTCAGTTACATCAACTCAGGTCCAGATACTTCCATTCCTCACCCCGGGCGATCCTTTCCGGTATCCTTTCCACTAGAGTCCTAATAGTCCCAGACTACGGACTCATCAACCCTATTGGTTATCCACATATGGTAAACGGGAAACTCTCATGTCCTCTCATGGGCTGGTTACCGGTCTTGAGCGCCCATGAGCCCAAGTCTAGCCATATGCAACCCTCCAATAAATGGCCCCCACAATGTGATTCCCGTCCTCTCACGGGTTGGTTACCGGTCTTGAGCACCCGTGAATCCCCATTGCTACCACGGGTCGTTCGGTCTCAATACCCTTCCGAATTGGGTCTGATATAACAGGGGTGTATCCTAGCCAAACACTGCTAGACATCCCTAGGTATGACAATCATTGATTCGGGAAAGCGTCGATGGGCAACCCCGGAAACATCCCATACTATTTCCGATAATGTCCAAGGATAGAAGTGTCATAAGGACACCTCCCAATCCCAAACCAAACTTAATCAAACACATTCTCAGATCAGTCATGACATACACAACCAATAATTCATCATATAAAAGAGAATGTATAAGCAACATCAGATTAAGCAGTAATAAGTAATTCATATAACCTAAATAATGAAAAAGATGATATAAACAAGTACTACTGTTCCCACAATAGGAGATCAGAATTAAAATACAATAACAGTAGGTAATCTCATAGTTTCATAAAGTAGAAACTAGAAAACAAGCAATCTATGTAGTTAAGGAATTAACTGTCCTTACCTTCTAATTTGAATGGAATCTTAAAGAATCAAGTATGATCTTGACTAAACCTGAGAAGACAATCCTAAACAAGTGCACACTACATGTTAGGAAAGATGCATAAAAGAAAAGATCATAAATCAATCGAAACAGACCAAGATTGAGGTTGCTGTACTCATTGGTCAATTGATTGGTCTATTTGGACCGATCGACCAATGCATACAGTGGCCTGCAAGAATCCGAATTTTGGGAATCCAGAGCCGAATTCGATGGTTCAAAAGGGTACAAATCAAAGGGGAATTATTATGGTAATATTCTAGGGTATAGAGGATATCAAATCATAACCCAAAACAAGTTCTCAAGTTACAACCTAAAAATCATGACAGCAACTTCAAAACAGGGAATTGAAGGCTAAAGAAAATAGGGGTTTGGCCCCCCCGAGAGGGACATACCTAGGGGGGAAGGGGTGTAGAAAAAGGGGGAGACGCCCACGACGACCAACAAAAAATCCAATCTGCGGGGGGGGGGGGGTCGGGCTTGGGGGACGAGCCTAAACACTTTGGGGGGGCCGCCCCCGCGGTTAGGGGGAGGGGGAAGGGGGCGAGGGGGGGGTGTGGTGGGGGGGGGGGGGGGGGCCCACCAAAGGGGGGGGGGGGGGGGGGGGGGGGGGGGGGGAGGGAAGGAGAAAACCTGGGGGGGGGGGGGGGGGGGGGGGGGGGGGGGGCCCCCCGATCGGTGGGGGGGGGGGGGGGGGGGGGGGGGGGGGGGCGGGGGGGGGGGGGGGGGGGAGGGGGGGTGGGGGAGGGGGCCGCGAGCCACCCCCGCCGGGATACCCTATTTGTTTTGGGATAAAGAAAGACTTGTTTCATGTTAGACCTTGAAGTTGGACCTTGATTTCAATGTTGTTATCCTTGAAAGCCTTAGGAGGCCATATCCGGCCTTATCCTTACCCTGACCCGGCCCGGAATTTGTATTGTCTGTTGATCCAATGACCCGAAGTGGTGGGAAAAGTCCTTGTATACCCTTTTGGTTGATGATTTGGTGTCGGAGCCCAAGCCCATGGACATTGACGATGATGCCCCTCACTTGAGAGCGTTGTCAGTGTTAGTTTTGAATCTGCGCACCGAAGAGGGGTGAATTAGTTGGTAGACCTAATGAACACCTGTGCACAATCCAAAAGTATTTCCCGAAACTAGACTTCTTGATCGACTTGTAGGAGGAAACCTTACCCAATTTGACCCCATATAGCCCTCCAAATCCCTGTCCGAAGTTGCTGAACTATGTCTGGCAAATCCTGCTTGCGCATCGAAGAAGGTGAGCTTAGTTGGTAGACCTAATGAACTCCCATGCTTGATCCAAAGGTATTTCTGGAAACTAGACTTCTTTATTGACTTGTAGGAGAAAACCTCACTCAATTTGACCTTGTATAGCCTTCCGAATCCCTGTTCGAAGTTGCTGAACTATTCCTGAGAATTCTGTTGAAACTGCTGTTGGTCGATACTATTGGTCGATACTATCAACCAAAGGTATCGACCAAAACAAGCCCAGAATCGTGAAAAAGATGCTGTTTGGATATTCCTTTGTCCTGTTTAGTGAAACCTCGAACCTAAATCATTATTTCACTCATTTCAACATCTGAGAACGTGGGAAAGCTCCTCTAAGCCTCCTCCTTGGCTTAGGTGATGATCTTCTACAAGAATCATTGTTTCTCTTCTCTAATCTCTTCTCCAAGGTATGTAATCTCTCACTCTCTCTCTAATCTACTTCTACCTCATCTTGTTCTTGCTACTGAGTTCGTGGAGAAGGTGCTGCAACCTTGCAACCATCTCTTCTACAAGCTCTCTTGGGTTGATTAAACCTCTCTTCATTCTTTCCATGCTATGATTCTCATACATGATGTTCTTGCTTTCTTATTTTGATTTTCCTCTTCTTTACAACATGAATTCATCTCTTAATCTGATTTTCTCTTTCAATTAGGTCTGATAATTGTCTATATTCTGCTGCTCATCATTCTATTGATTAAATTCCTAAGTTCTCTTGCAATTGTAATGGTTTTCATTGAAGAACATGGGTCTTGCAAGTTTGAACCTAGGACCTCAAATTGGGGGGTTTTCAATCCGACCACTGGATCATGTTAATTCTTTCTACGTAGTCTCTTGCTACTGTTCTTAAGCATCCCTCCAAGTTTCATATCGATCCGAGACCCGGAAGACCCATTTTGAGCCAAAACCCAAAAATCCCATTTCTTTGTCCAAGACTCGTTGGTCGATACTATTGGTCGATACCATCAACCCAATGTATCAACCAACAAGGTTGTTTGTCAAACTTTTGCCCGGATTTTGATCCGTTCGATCTCCGATTGTTTTGATTTCTTCTCTAATCCTTCATATATGTTTGTTTAGGGTTTTAAGACTATAATTGGACCATTCTCTTGTGACTTCGGATCATCTTCTTCACAATTTGAGGTAAGGATGGTTATTGCCATATAACATAGACTGTATGACTTTTACACTGCTGTTGGTAACTTAGTAGACTTAACTTATTAATTGATTTTAGACATCATATGACTACTGTAGTTACCTTATGACAGTAACACCATGCTTAATTACTTGATTTATCATGTTTACTTATTCTTGTCATTTATTTATATACTGTATTATGAGATGTTATGACATGTTTTCAATATGATAATGTATTGTTGATATGTAATGGATGGAAATAAGCATGTGATTGCTTAGGTATGATTTGGGATTGGGGAGTGCCCTACTGCTACTTCTGTCCTTGGACATCGGAGGGAATAGTATGGGATGTTCTCCGAAGATGCCCATCGATGCTTTCCTGGATCATTGGATGACATACATAGGACTTGTCTAGATGTATGGCTAGGATGCCCCCTGTCATATCGGACCCGAATCGGAAGGGCATTGAGACCGAACGACCCGTGGTAGTAGTGTGGATTTGTGGGCGCTCAAGACCGGTAACCACTCCGTGAGAGGACATAAATTGCATTGCGGATACCCGGAAGGGGCCATTTATTGGTAGGGTTGCAAATGGCTAGACTTGGGCTCACGGGCACTCAAGACCGGTGAAATGATCCGTGAGGGGACGTGAGAGCTTCCCGTTTACCATTTGTGGATGACCAATAGGGTTGATGAGTCCGGTGAGTAATATCCGTGACTCTAGTGTGAAGGATACCGGAAAGGATCCCGAGAGGGGAGGAATGGACGTATCCGGAACCGACATGATATGACTAAGCAGATGACTTGCATTGGGCTAGGCCTTACTTTGACATGCGCCAATACTTAGACCAAATGGTGATGTGAGAGAGTGGTGACCGAACCCCCAACCATGGATTTGTCCGAGAGGGATGCGGGACCCAACTTCCCCACGGTGATGAGTGATCGAGACTACCTAAAGAAGTATGGTGCTATGACTTAAAGCATGTCTACCATAGAGACCAGCATACTTAGAGTTAGAATCATATTTGCATCTTATGTCTCATATCATCTCGCATCAGTTCATAATTGATATCATATGGCTTATGTATTATGGAATAACTTTCCTTGTTGAGTTCTTTTGAACTCACTCCTTTTTGCAACATATTTTGTTAGACTTTTCTCGCAGGTACTCCTACCGTTGGATCGTGACGGTCAACACTTTGAGGACTAAGTTGGTGACTCATACCACTTTGGCTACGGTGACTACATCGGTGAAGGCTATCAGTTCAAGACTCATATTTGTCAGGAGTAGATCCGGCCTGGCTTAGTTTCTTATGATTATGTTATTGAGGAGACATTGTATAAGTTAGAAGAAACTGTAACTTAGTTGCTTACCTTTTTATTTTCCTTCTTTGGAGATTTGGTTGTAACCTTTACCTTATTTCGATCTACCTTCCGCACAGTTGTCTTTTGATTTGGTACTTGTTATTCCGCACTTTGATGTTCGTTGTGATCCTTCTGTGATCATTTCTTAACTTTTATTATTAGATTACTTGAATACTATAAATTGTTCTTGCTTTTGATTATATTATTGTGATAAGTGGATATGATCGTTCCTAAATTGGATCTGTTGGGCTGTGGATCACTCCCGAGTAACCCAGATAGGGTACCCCCTGGGTGGATTTAGGGCGGGATGTGACAGATGGTATCAGAGCCCTAGTTTTCGGACGATCATAACTATAGAACACAGTAATGAAAGCATCTTTGAGTCATAGATCCAGAAGTGACTCAAACTTTCTTAGAAGTGAATAATAGAAAACTTGGATTAGAAACTTGAATAAATGAAGCATAATACATCTTGCTTGAATAATACACAATAATCAAAGTTTATGACTTATACTTGGGTTGTAGTCATGGTTAGACTTAAGTTGTCAGTCGTGTAGGTGTGTTAAGTTGTGAGTCGAGTCTTGAGTTGAAAGTTGTCGTCGTGAGTCATCCTTGCCAGTGAGTCTCAGTTGTGAGTCGGGTTGTCGTCGTATGAGTTTGAGCCGTGTGTTGTCGTATGAGTCTGAGTCGGGTGTTGTCATTGGGAGTAATGGTCGTGAGTAGTTGTCATGAGTTATAAGTCATAACTAAACATTTACAACTTCTAATGCAACAAAAGAAATGCATAATGTACAATAACACAAGTGAAACAAACTGAATTTCATTAATCACATAAGAGATTTTTTCAAGTCTGAAAGAGAATATATCTGTGAAAGCATAAAAGGAAACTCCAAGCACTATCTATCTAGGTGATCGACTCCGGTGATCTTTCTAATCCCTCCTAGATCTGAATTCCTTCTCTCAGTCGTGCAAATTTCTCTCCCAATGTATACATATAAGAACTCTATCCTCTTCGATCGTGTCAATCAATCTTCTAAAAGCATACGTGTTTCTTTATCCTCTTTTGTGTGAAAGTTATTGCTGACAGCTGAGAAACCACACCCGGTGCCTCGAAAATTGTATACAATGGACCTCCGTCCTCAAATTATCGAGCTGGAATAGGTTCCTCCTCAGCTTCATGAACCTTTTGATCCTGAGTCTCATCCTCATTATCCTCATCTCCTCATCATCTTCGTCCTAATCTTGAACCTCATTTGTAGTCTGGACTGTTGTCTCCTTATCCTTGCATTACCTCTACTTGTGGCGTTGGAATTGTACTCTGATCCTCATCCCTACCTCTCCTAACCCTTAAATGTTTTCTTCGTGCTGGTTTGATGGGAATCTGAAGAGACAAGTTGAAATTTGCATTTCATGAGTAAAGGAAGTTAAGTATGCAATAGTTTGTGAAGAAGGGTATTTTGATAAATTTTTGGATTTTTTTTTTGTTTTCGATGGAAGCTGCGATTTGGACTTGTTAGCATGTGTACAAGAGTTGGTTTAACATGTTAAGAAGATTTATTTGGAGAAGATCCATCGAAACCCTTGGATGTTGGAAAATTGTAGCAAGGATGAAAGTTGTGGAAGATCCCTCCTATAGAACTACTAGCCGTAGAACGTGTCCCCGATCTCTATCAGCCCTCCTACCTCCCCTAGGCATAGTGAACCTATTGAGTCAAGAGAATTTTGTATTTGGATTGGTTCTTGTGCTTGTTTGAATGGAAGAGTGGCATTTTTGTAATTTTTCGAAAAATTTCAATTTTGTCGAAATTGCGATTTGAACATTCTAGCATGTGCATAAGGCTTGGATAAACATGCTGGGATGGTTTGTTTGAAGAAAATCTATCAATTTTGCAGTGTGGATGTGAAAATTCAGCAACTTTAGAAGAAGGAATCCTCTTTTGGGCAAGGTTTTGTGATTTTTGGAAAGTTGGATTTTGGCCAAACGAAGTGTGTGAGCACCTTCCTCATGTTGAAACAGTCATGTAGGAATTGGTTTGATGTCAAAATTCCTTTTGGTTTGAAAATGGGGCAAGTGTTTGTGAAGTTGGGTTTTTGTAATGTGAATAGTGAAATTGGTGCAAAGTGTGGGAAATCTTTTTGGTTGAAGCTTGGCTTGTGTAGGAATTGGTTGAAGCATGTTTCTAAACACCACTAGGCATGTTTCTAACCAATATTAGCAAGCGTTTCTCAGTTTTGAAGAAAATCATGTTGTTGGTAATGAAATTTGAAGAGAAAGAAAGGTAAGAATGAAGGTTTTCTTGTGTTGTTGATCTTGATAGTTTGTGTGAAGTTGTTGAAGCCTCTTGAAGTCTTGGAACCTTAGGAACCCTAGAGAACCTTTTCCCCTGAACCAGACTCGAAGTTAGAAGTGTTTGAAGTGTGTTTGAAATGGAGAAAGTGGTCCCTTTTAGGCTGTTTTGCGAGGCAGGGGGCAGATTTTGCTGTTTTTGGCAGTTTTGGGAAAAAGTGGATTTTGATGCATTGTTTGGACTTTAATGACCTGCGTAGCTGATTTAAGTGTGGTTGACTTGTTGGAAGGATGATGTTTTTGGAAGACCTTTGAAACCCTTGAACCTTTTGAGAAGAAAACTTTACTTCAAGATCGTTATTCACACCCTTTGTTTTTGTCTTCGCTCGAATTGTCACCTATGCATCTCTTGCATTCTTAACGTCAGCATTTATTTTGTGTTCCTATCAGCTATTTAAGAATTCAGCCAAGAGTCCAGTGTTCTTTACCTATTAAATCTATTTTTCATTGTACCTTCCATTCCATTGGTAAAGATTCGGTGGAACAATCAAACCCCTGAAGAGATTTTCTCATCTTATTGGAAGCCCAAGTATGCTTTCAATTTCGAGGACGAAAATTTTTTTAGGGGGGAAGAATGTGAAATCCCGCCTAATCCTAACCTTGCTACTGTGCCAAATCCATACCTACCATATGCATTATTCGATTTATTCTCTGTCGACTGTCGTATGAGTTGCCTAGTTTTGTTTGGTAGAAGTTCACCCCGAAGCTGATCTTTTCTCCTCTCAATTTCTTCTTGTGCCTTTTATTTACCTTTGATAGGAGGGTGATCTTAAGTAATTCCCATGACTGATCCTCCTATCCCTGCTGTTCTAGAGTGGACCTCCATACACCCTATAACCTTGTGTTTTCCCCACATGATGATTTCGAAGGGAAATCAAGTGTGATCTTCATGATTTGTTATTCCTTCTAATTATTTCAAGACTTCAAGCTTTTCATCCCCTGTTCCTCAATCAAAGGTTAGTAATCTCTCTTGTATTGTATTGATCTACTTTTACTATGTTTTACCCTTTGTGATTGAGATTTAGAAGAAGATGCTGCATCCTTGCAACCATCTCTTTACAATCTCTTTTCATTTTTTTTGGGTTTTATGATCTTCGTATTGATCTTTACCATGATCCTTATGAAATCTTCATAAAGCCATGATCTTACTTTACTCTTACTATGTTTTATTCTTTGTGATTGAGACTATGAAGAAGATCCTTGCATCCTTGCAACCATCTCTTCGACAATCTCCTTTCATTCTTAGGGTTTTATGATCTTCATATTGGTCTTTGCCATGATCCTTGTGAAGTCTTCATGAAGCCATTATCATACTTTTGATTTGATTTCAAGGCATGCTAGATTCATCCCTTGTTTTCTTACTAAAGTTTTATTGTTAATTGTTTTCCGAAGATTTTGGGAGAAGAAAAGTCAAGATAAAAGCAATGTCCTCCATCTCCTTAGAATCCTAGTACTCTCCCAATATCGAGGACGAAATTATTTTAAGGGGGTGAGAATGTGACATCCAGCCAAAACCTAGCCCGGGATACCCTATTTGTTTTGGGATAAAGAAAGACTTGTTTAATGTTAGACCTTGAAGTTGAACCTTGATTTCAATGTTGTTATCCTTGAAAGCCTTAGGAGGCCATATCCGGCCTTATCCTTACCCTGACCCGGCCCGGAATTTGTATTGTCTGTTGATCCAATGACCCGAAGTGGTGGGAAAAGTCCTTGTATACCCTTTTGGTTGATGATTTGGTGTCGGAGCCCAAGCCCATGGACATTGACGATGATGCCCCTCACTTGAGAGCGTTGTCAGTGTTAGTTTTGAATCTGCGCACCGAAGAGGGGTGAATTAGTTGGTAGACATAATGAACACCTGTGCACAATCCAAAAGTATTTCCCGAAACTAGACTTCTTGATGGACTTGTAGGAGAAAACCTTACCCAATTTGACCCCATATAGCCCTCCAAATCCCTGTCCGAAGTTGCTGAACTATGTCTGGCAAATCCTGCTTGCGCATCGAAGAAGGTGAGATTAGTTGGTAGACCTAATGAACTCCCATGCTTGATCCAAAGGTATTTCTGGAAACTATACTTCTTTATTGACTTGTAGGAGAAAACCTCACTCAATTTGACCTTGTATAGCCTTCCGAATCCCTGTTCGAAGTTGCTGAACTATTCCTGAGAATTCTGTTGAAACTGCTGTTGGTCGATACTATTGGTCGATACTATCAACCAAAGGTATCGACCAAAACAAGCCCAGAATCGTGAAAAAGATGCTGTTTGGATATTCCTTTGTCCTGTTAAGTGAAACCTCGAACCTAAATCATTATTTCACTCATTTCAACATCTGAGAACGTGGGAAAGCTCCTCTAAGCCTCCTCCTTGGCTTAGGTGATGATCTTCTACAAGAATCATTGTTTCTCTTCTCTAATCTCTTCTCCAAGGTATGTAATCTCTCACTCTCTCTCTAATCTACTTCTACCTCATCTTGTTCTTGCTACTGAGTTCGTGGAGAAGGTGCTGCAACCTTGCAACCATCTCTTCTACAAGCTCTCTTGGGTTGATTAAACCTCTCTTCATTCTTTCCATGCTATGATTCTCATACATGATGTTCTTGCTTTCTTATTTTGATTTTCCTCTTCTTTACAACATGAATTCATCTCTTAATCTGATTTTCTCTTTCAATTAGGTCTGATAATTGTCTATATTCTGCTGCTCATCATTCTATTGATTAAATTCCTAAGTTCTCTTGCAATTGTAATGGTTTTCATTGAAGAACATGGGTCTTGCAAGTTTGAACCTAGGACCTCAAATTGGGGGGTTTTCAATCCGACCACTGGATCATGTTAATTCTTTCTACGTAGTCTCCTGCTACTGTTCTTAAGCATCCCTCCAAGTTTCATATCGATCCGAGACTCGGAAGACCCATTTTGAGCCAAAACCCAAAAATCCCATTTTCTTGTCCAAGACTCGTTGGTCGATACTATTGGTCGATTCCATCAACCCAATGTATCAACCAACAAGGTCTTGTCGAAACTTTTGCCCAGTTTTGATCCGTTCGATCTCCGATTGTTTTGATTTCTTCTCTAATCCTTCATATATGTTTGTTTAGGGTTTTAAGACTATAATTGGACCATTCTCTTGTGACTTCGGATCATCTTCTTCACAATTTGAGGTAAGGATGGTTATTGCCATATAACATAGACTGTATGACTTTTACACTGCTGTTGGTAACTTAGTAGACTTAACTTATTAATTGATTTTAGACATCATATGACTACTGTAGTTACCTTATGACAAGTAACACCATGCTTAATTACTTGATTTATCATGTTTACTTATTCTTGTCATTTATTTATATACTTGTATTATGAGATGTTATGACATGTTTTCAATATGATGATGTATTGTTGATATGTAATGGATGGAAATAAGCATGTGATTGCTTAGGTATGATTTGGGATTGGGGAGTGCCCTCATCGCTACTTCTGTCCTTGGACATCGGAGGGAATAGTATGGGATGTTCTCCGAAGATGCCCATCGATGCTTTCTGGATCATTGGATGACATACATAGGACTTGTCTAGATGTATGGCTAGGATGCCCCTGTCATATCGGACCCGAATCGGAAGGGCATTGAGACCGAACGACCCGTGGTAGTAGTGTGGATTTGTGGGCGCTCAAGACCGGTAACCACTCCGTGAGAGGACATAAATTGCATTGCGGATACCCGGAAGGGGCCATTTATTGGTAGGGTTGCAAATGGCTAGACTTGGGCTCACGGGCACTCAAGACCGGTGAAATGATCCGTGAGGGGACGTGAGAGCTTCCCGTTTACCATTTGTGGATGACCAATAGGGTTGATGAGTCCGGTGAGTAATATCCGTGACTCTAGTGTGAAGGATACCGGAAAGGATCCCGAGAGGGGAGGAATGGACGTATCTGGGAACCGACATGATATGACTAAGTAGATGACTTGCATTGGGCTAGGCCTTACTTTGACATGCGCCAATACTTAGACCAAATGGTGATGTGAGAGAGTGGTGACCGAAACCCCCAACCATGGATTTGTCCGAGAGGGATGCAGGACCCAACTTCCCCCGGTGATGAGTGATCGAGACTACCTAAAGAAGTATGGTGCTATGACTTAAAGCATGTCTACCATAGAGACCAGCATACTTAGAGTTAGAATCATATTTGCATCTTATGTCTCATATCATCTGCATCAGTTCATGATTGATATCATATGGCTTATGTATTATGGAATAACTTTCCTTGCTGAGTTCTTTTGAACTCACTCCTTTTTGCAACATATTTTGTTAGACTTTTCTCGCAGTACTCCTACGTTGGATGTGACGGTCAACACTTTGAGGACTAAGTTGGTGACTCATACCACTTTGGCTACGGTGACTACATCGGTGAAGGCTATCAGTTCAAGACTCATATTTGTCAGGAGTAGATCCGGCCTGGCTTAGTTTCTTATGATTATGTTATTGAGGAGACATTGTATAAGTTAGAAGAAACTGTAACTTAGTTGCTTACCTTTTTATTTTCCTTCTTTGGAGATTTGGTTGTAACCTTTACCTTATTTCGATCTACCTTCCGCACAGTTGTCTTTTGATTTGGTACTTGTTATTCCGCACTCTGATGTTCGTTGTGATCCTTCTGTGATCATTTCTTAACTTTTATTATTAGATTACTTGAATACTATAAATTGTTCTTGCTTTTGATTATATTATTGTGATAAGTGGATATGATCGTTCCTAAACTGGATCTGTTGGGCTGTGGATCACTCCCGAGTAACCCAGATAGGGTACCCCCTGGGTGGATTTAGGGCGGGATGTGACATCTTGTTTCCTAATAAGTGGCTTCGTGAGTTGGAGAAGACTTTTCGTCATTTGCAATGTACGGAAGCTCAAAAGATATTGTTTGCTGAGCAGAAGTTGCAACAGGAAGCTTACGCTTGGTGGACCTCTACTCGGCCTGTTTTGGAAGGATTGCATGCGGGTGTAGTAACTTGGGAGTTGTTCAAGGAAGCTTTCTGCATGAACTACTTCCCTGAGGCAGTGAAAGATTCGAAGGAAGCTGGGTTTATGGTTCTCGCACAAGGATCTTTGTCTGTGTTGGAGTACCAACAGAAATTCGAGGAGCTTCATTTCTTTGCTCCTGATTCTCTGAAGCTTGATCTTGCCAAGGCGAAGAAATTCTTTAAAGGACTGCGCCCATCTATTAAAGCTTACCTCACTGTCCAGCCTATAGTGAGCTATGCTCAAGTGGTGCAGAACTCGAAGAAGTTGGAAGAAACTGAGAAGGAGAATGCTCGTGTGCAAAGGCCCTAGCAGTCTAGAAACTCTGGATTAGTGGATCGTAACGATCGGCGTTTTGTGAGACCTACACCATATCTCACTCCTGCTTTTCAGCCTAGGAGTGTAGGTCAGAACCCTGGTTTTCAGCTGCCCGACCAATTTAAGAAGTATGGCGGGAATCGACAACTGGTGAATGCAAGTGCTAGGCCAGTGAATGCAAATCCAAGGCCATTGGTTCAGAAGCCCCCTGTTGTGGCTACTTCAGTAGGACCTAGCAACCCTATTTGCTATTACTGTAAGCAAACTGCTCATTTTGCTCGTGAATGTTCGAAGAAGCCTGTCCAGCAGCTTGCCCCAGTGGTGAAGAGTGCTCCTGCTCCTCCCTTTGATAGAGTGTTCAGTATCTCCAGTACTGAGCAAGATGCGAACCATGAAGTGATTACAGGTACATTGTTAGTCACTTCTATTCCTGCATTTGTTTATTTGATACGGGTGCATCTCATTCGTTCATATCATCTGCATTTATCAAGAAGACTGATCTAATCCCGGGGAAATTGTCTAGTTGTTTATTGATTAGTACACCTACTGGTCCAGTTGTGAAACTAGATAAAGGATTAGTTAAATGTCCTGTGTTGATTAGTGAGAAGAACTTGGAAGCCAATTTGATACTTCTTGAGATGAAGGACTTTGATGTCATTTTGGGAATTGACTGGTTGACAGCCCACAAAGCCGTGTTTCTTTGTTCCTCAAGGAAGATCCAGTTCCATGTTTGTGGAAGTCCGGTTTTTGAATATCAAGGTGAGAAAAGAAGAGTTTGTAGGAAGATATTGTCCGCACTGATGCAAATCTATGCTCTAGTAGATGATGCTTCATCTGAAGGCAAGAGTAAAGTGGAGAAAAGTATTGACGAAGTCAAAATTTTTTGTGACTTTGTTGATGTCTTTCTTGATGATCTATCGGGAGTGCCTCCAAATAGGGATGTTGAGTTTTCTATTGATCTTATCCCTGGTGCCGCTCCAGTATCTAAGGCTCCATATAGGATGGCTCCTACTGAGCTAAAGGAGTTGCAAATCCAGTTGAATGAGCTCATTGAAAGAGGTTTCGTACAACCTAGTGTGTCACCTTGGGGAGCTCCTGTCTTGTTTGTCAAGAAGAAGGATGGTAGTATGAGTCTGTGCATTGACTACCGTGAGTTGAATAAGCTGACTATCAAGAATAGATACTCACTGCCCAGAATTGATGATCTCTTTGATCAGTTGAAGGGTGCAGCCGTGTTCTCGAAGATTGATTTGAGATCCGGATATCACCAGTTGAAAGTGAAGCCTTGTGATATTTTCAAGAAAGCTTTTCGAACAAGGTACGGCCACTATGAGTTCCGAGTCATGCCTTTCGGATTGACTAATGCTCCTGTTGTGTTCATGGACCTCATGAATAGAGTCTTTCACGATGTGCTCGATAAGTTTGTGATTGTCTTCATCGATGATATCCTGATTTATTCGAAAAATGAAGAAGAGCATGCAAGGCATCTAGATTTCACGTTGCGAAGACTGCGAGAAAAGAAGCTTTATGCTAAGTTTAGCAAGTGTGATTTTTGGCTCAAGAGTGTAGTATTCCTCGGCCATGTGGTTTCAGCTGAAGGTATTCGTGTTGATCCTGAGAAAGTCCAAGCAGTGGCTGATTGGGAAAGACCTAAGACGGTTACGGAAATAAGAAGTTTCCTTGGATTGGCAGGTTACTATAGAAGGTTTATTGAGAACTTTTCCCGGTTGGCTGCTCCTATGACTAAGCTAACCAGAAAGAAGAGAAGTTTGTCTGGTCTAACGCTTGTGAGAAGAACTTCCAAGAGTTGAAGGATAGATTGACAAGTGCCCTAGTTTTGACTATACTTGATAGTTCCGGTGGTCTAACAGTCTACACTGATGCGTCAATGATCGGTTTGGGTTGTGTACTGATGCAGCATGGTAAGGTTGTAGCCTATGCTTCTCGGCAATTGAAAGATTATGAGCGGAATTATCCCACTCACGATTTAGAACTTGCCGCGGTGGTTTTTGCGTTGAAGATTAGGAGACATTACCTCTACGGTGAGAAGATTGCCATTTTCACAGATCATAAGAGTTTGAAGTACTTCTTTACCCAAAAGGAGTTGAACATGAGGCAAAGAAGATGGTTGGAATTGGTTTCGGATTATGATTGTGATATTCAGTATCACCCTGGGAAGGCAAATGTTGTTGCGGATGCTCTTAGTAGGAAGGTTCAGAAGAAAACTTTGGATTTGAATGCTTTGAGTCTACCTTTGTTGTCTTCTATTAAGAGTTTTGATTTGGAAGTTGTCCCTGAGAATTCTGATTTTATTCTTTCGGCCATGACGGCAAGATCTGGTCTTAGAGATAACATTGTTGCTCTGTAGTGTTCTAATCAGGAACTTAAGGATAAGTTTGAGAAGGTTTCTTCGAATCCTGAGTCGGACCCCGACTTTGGTATATCCATGGATGGTGCTTTATTGTTTGAATGATGAAGTTAAGAAGGAAATATTGAAGGAAGCACACCAATCGATCTTTACAGTACACCCTAGAAGCACCAAGATGTACAAGGACTTGAAGGAACATTTTTGGTGGTTTGGTTTGAAGGCCGATGTTGATGATTTTGTTGCCAAGTGTAATACTTGCTAGCGTGTGAAGGCTGTTCATCAACCTCCATCTGGATTACTTCAGCCCCTTCCTGTTCCTAGTTGGAAGTGGGAAGATATCTCTATGGACTTCGTGACTAGCTTGCCTCGGACAAGTAAAGGCAATGACACTGTGTGGGTGATTGTTGATAGGTTGACCAAATCAGCCCATTTCATTCCTATGAAGATCACTCATACTCTGGATAAGCTAGCCAGGCTTTATGTGGATAATGTGGTGCGTCTGCATGGTTTACTAATGACTATTGTTTCGGATCGTGATCCTAGGTTCGCCTCAAGGTTTTGGAACAGTTTGCAGAAGGCCTTGGGAACCCAATTGAATTTGAGTACAGCTCATCATCCACAGTCTGATGGACAATCTGAGCGGACAATTCAGACTTTAGAAGATATGCTCAGATCTTGTGTGGTGGATATGGGTGGAAATTCGGATGAACACTTAGCTTTGGTTGAGCTTGCCTATAACAACAGTTATCAAGCAACGATAGGCATGGCTCCATTTAAGATAGTACTTGCAGGACATCATTGTACTAGACTGAGACTGGTGAAAGAAAAGTCTTAGGTCCTGAGATGATTGAAGCTACGAGTGCAATGGTCGATATGATAAGAGAAAGGATTAAGTCTGCCCAGTCTAGGCAGAAATCTTATGCTGATAAGAGAAGGATCGATCTTGAATTTCAGGTTGGAGAGAAAGTTTTCTTGAAGGTTTCACCAATGAAGGGCGTGATGAGATTCAACGTTAAAGGAAAGCTTAGCCCTCGTTTCATTGGACCTTTTGAGATTTTGGAGAAGGTTGGACCTGTTGCGTATTGATTGGCATTACCTCCGTCTATTGCTGCTGTGCACAATGTGTTTCATGTTTCGATGCTCCATATATAGAGAATCCGGAACACATTCTACAGCAAGCACCTGAAGGACTTAGTGCTGATCTCACCTATGATGAAGAGCCAGCCGAAATTTTGGATAAGAAGGACAAACAATTGCGGAATCGCACCATCCCTTTGGTAAAGATTCTTTGGAAGAATCATACCCCTGAAGAAGCTTCTTGGGAGAAGGAAGAAGATATGAAGGAGAAGTTTCCTCACCTATTTGGAAGCACAGGTACGCTTTCAATTTCGAGGACGAAATTTCTTTGAGGGGGGGAGAATGTGAAACCCAGCCCTAACCCTGACCCGGAAACCCTGTTGTTTGTAGGTCCAGCAACCCGAAGTAAGGCAGGAAGTCAACTTTGGGCCATTTTAGTTGAAGACTTGATGGCTGGAGTGGAATCCTTGAGTATGGATATCAGTGCCCTTGCTATGGAAACTGCACCTTGATGAAGATTGGATTAGTTGATGGACTTGGAGTGCTCTCTATATTGGTTCGAAGGCATTTCTACCTACTAGGTATGTCACTTTAGGTGTGTGCAAAACCCCTTGATGTTTGGACTTGATCTGAGCCTTCAATTCCCTGTTTTGAAGTTGCTGTTCTGATTGGTCGACTCATTGGTCGACTGGACCAGTCGACCAATCAATCGACCAATTGATTCTGTTTTTGAAATTTGAATCGTGGCTACTCTATTTAAATCTAATCTCGGGAATACTCCGCCTCATCTGCCTCCTAAGCCTCTAAAACGAGTTAGAACCCCAATCTAATCGCTTCCCTTGCATCCTTGGTTGATATCTCACAAGAACTCAAGCAATCCTCATCCTCCTGCATCAAAGGTATTTGTATTATCTCTTTCCTCTCTATTTCTGATTTTTCTTTTCTTGAATTTGTTCTTGATTGAGATCAGGAAGATGATGTTGCATTCTTGCAACCATCTATTCCACGATCACATCATGTTCCTTGAGATCCATGATCATCATCATGATCTCAACCCTTTCCGATTGAATCCTGGAAACCCTAACCTTGTGTGGTCATCAGGGGAACCTTTTGGTAAAACCCCCATGTGAGGGAAACCTCATGGGTAATGTGGAGGTTGATCTGAATTCAATATTCTTAAATTCTTCTTGTTGTAATTGGCCTATCATCAATTCCCTCCCTCCTGTGATCTCAACCTTTTTCATGGGAACCAAAAAGGGTGAAACCCTAATTTCTTGAGTAAGATCAAGAACCTCTATTTTGATCATGTTAGAAGACTCTCACTTTATTTTCTTTACTAGAATTGTAACCTATTAATTTTATTTCCTTACATTTGATCATGTTATATTTTTCCGTCATAATCTATATTTAACCTAATTAGGTTAACTTTCTGATTCCTGAGTTGTAACCTGGAAACTTGATCTGATTAATGGTTTGTTGTCCTCTATAGACTTAGATGTTTTCATTAAAGTTTCCCCCCTTATTTTGTACCCTTTTGAACCACCAAATTCGGATTCATATTCTAAAAATTCTGATTTTTGAAGGCTACTGTCTCTGTTGGTCGACTCATTGGTCGACTGGGGCAGTAGACCAATGGGTACAACAACCCCATTCTTGGTCTGTTTTGATTAAATTGTAATCTTTCCTTCCATGTATCTTTCCTAACTCATAGTATAAACTTGTTTAAGACTCTTTTCTCAGATTTAGTCAAGGTCTTACTTGATTCTCTAAGTTCCTTTGCGAATTAGAAGGTAAGGACAGTTATTCCTTAATTGCATAGATTACTTGTTCTCTGGTTTCTACTTTGTGAAACTATGAGATTACCTACTGTTGTTGTACTTTAATTCTGATCTCCTACTGTGAGAACAGTAGCACTTGTTTATATCATCTTTTTCATTATTCATGTTATATGAATTACTTATTACTACTTAATCTGATTTTGCTTTTACATTCTCTTTTATATGATGAACTATTGGTTGTGTATGTCATAACTGATCTGAGAATGTGTTTGAATAAGTTTGGTTTGGGATTGGGAGGTGTCCTTTTGACACTTCTGTCCTTGGACATTATCGGAAATAGTATGGGATGTTTCCGAGGTTGCCCATCGACACTTTCCCGAATCATTGGTTGTCATACCTAGGGATGTCTAGCAGTGTTTGGCTAGGTTATACCCCTGTTATATCAGACCCGATTCGGAAGGGTATTGAGACCGAACGACCCGTGGCAGCAATGGGGATTCACAGGCGCTCAAGACCGGTAACCAACCCATGACGGGAATCACATTGTGGGGGGCCATGTATTGGAGGGTTGCATATGGCTAGACTTGGGCTCATGTTGCAGGTAATATCATTGATCAAATGGCTGATCAATTGTTTGGTGAGAATAGTTCTGTTCCCCCTCATGAAGATGAATATGAACAAAATATCCCGATGGATGTTCCCGACAATGATACAGTACTTGGTGATCATCCAGCTGTTCCAAATTTAATTTTTACTGTCCCTGTTATTGAAAATGTTATTCCAGATATCAATGTTGTGCCCGATGTTGTTGAAGAGATTGTCCCAAATGTCCCCGATAACGATGCGTTAAATGCTGCTCCCCCTTTTTTAGTTATGCCAGTTGATCCTCCCAATGGTCATCAGGAGTAGGTAAATTTTTGCGGCTCAAGTTGTTGACTTACAATTTCCTTCTAGTGATGCCGTTGTTGATGTTAACCCGAATGAAGTAATTGAACCCGCCAATCCTCATCCGATTGGTACTAAGCAGTTAGATGATGCCCAGACTGATGCTAATTCAGGGGATCACTTTAACCCAGTTTGGAATTTGAAGGAAAATCACACTGCTAACTGGAATTGGGAAGTAGCACGTGAATGGGGAACAAAAGGCAGAATTCCTCGAGATAAAAGAGAGACATCCAACATGATTGATCTTGTTCTGTACTCACATGCCTGGGTGTAAGGAATGAATTTCCATTTCTCTTATTCAGGTTGATTGATTCAAGAGAAAGGTTTTTATTTCATCTTTTATTATGTAGTTTGTTAACTGTTCATCACTTTGAATGCAGATGTTTTGGTGCTGCCTTTAATGCCTTTTCTGAAGTGTTGGAAAGAGAGAAGGTTCTTTCTTTGGAAAATGACAGTCTCATAAAGCGGCAGTTTGAATTGATTGATGAGGTATAAGAACTGAGAAAAAGCTTGAAATCATCAGAAAGAAAATTAGAGGCTGCTCATTTCAAAGAAATGGAACTATGTTCCGATATAGATGGTTTACATAGTGATTATGAAATCTGTTCTGATCTATGCACTGATCTGCAGGAAGAAGTGTCAAATTTAAGGGCCTCAGTTCTAAATCATAAGGATGAACTTCTTCAGATTGAAATGTTGAAGAACGATGGTCTGGAAAGGGCCAGACTTGCTACGCTTGAGAGGGATGAACTGAGAGAAAAATTAGCAAGGCCATTAGTTGGTCTAAACAGTTTGAGAAAGAAAGAAATGAGATTCTGGAAAATTTCCAGAAGATTAATAAGTTTAAGTCTGATTTGGAGCAACAACTTCAATGTCTGCAGAAAGCCTTTGATTCAGTTTCAAAGGAAAAATCCGATTTAGACTGTCAGAAAAACCAATTGGGATTGACCCTCTGTGAGACTTCTAAGGAGAATGATAATCTCAGAGTCTCTTTAGATTTGGTTTCTAAAGAGAAGGAAAATTTGAAATTGGAATTGGATGAGACTGTTAAGGACAAGACTGTTATGCTTGAAGAAATTCAGCCAGAGAGGAAAAATTTTGAATTAGAAAAGAAAAGAATTGAATATGAACATGAAGTTGTTCTGAGTACCGTTACATCAGCAATTGAAGAAGCTGAAGATAATCCAGCCTTTCAAGGATTCTGCAAAAATATGGTGAAGGTTTGTTCCGATCAGATCTTCTCTGAAATTCATAAAATTTGTCCAGCTGTTGACTTCAAGGTGCTTCCTTTAGGGATTCTCCCCTCCCGGAAGTTCTTTGACCTTAGAAATCTCAAATATCCTGACTCTGATGAATCTGAAGGGGACAATGAAGAAAGTGAAGAAGAATATGAAGATGGAGAAACGTCAAGTTCAACCAAGGATGACGACTCTCCTGCTGACCCACATATCTGATGTCAATCATGTTTTGGAAAGAATACTTTAAGAAACTCTTATTTTTTGTTTAAGTCACTCTTTTTTTGATGTATTGGCCTATCTATCTCCTTCTTCTTTTGAGAAAATGAACATTGAATTTTGTATCTTTTATAAGATTGTCTTCGTGTTTCATTAATCAAAGCTTTTGTCATTTAGTAATTGGCTGACTAGCTTATCCGCAAATTTATAATCTTCAATCTGCATAATAACTTTTGTTAATCACATTCGAAAAGCATTATTAGGCATCGGAAGCCTGGCTACTTCAGCCTGACACATGGAAAGTCGGGACCACCCACGCGGAAGGAATGACGCCTGGTCAACTTCGAAAAGCATGACCAGGCCTCGGAAGGCTGGCCACTTGAGCCAGACTCGTAATGAAGAAATACATAATGAAACAAAAAGGTGCGAACCCAAAAAGGCACGAAACCTCAAACTTTTTCGTTCTCTGTCCCTATTCAAGCTCTGATTTCTCTTTGTCTCTTGAATCGATTAAATCTCTCGGTTTTTGGTTAGCTGAGTCTATTTGTTCTTCGTTAACGCAAAACAGTTCGTTGAACCTCTCTGGTTTTTCATCTGTCACTCTCGATTTGGATGAAACTTCGACGCAAATAAGTCTCTGATAAATTTCAGCCTCCCACGTTTCTCCCTTACGATTCTTCAAGTACCCCTCTACAGCCGAATCTGAATATTCCATTTGCCCTCAACATTTGAGGCAGCGTAATAGTGAAACTAAGGTCCTTCAGCTGAGCTCCATTCAAGTGGTGCATTTAGTGAGTCCGATCCCTTTCTTTCCTGGTTTTTCCTCTAACGAGTATCTGCGTTGTGAAAACATTTTTTTTTTTAATATGTAATTAAGTTCAGTTGATATATGTGTGTATCAGTTCGTCAGACTATGTTTTCCGAGGCTGTTCCCTCTTTCGGTTGTTTGTGTTTAAGGTTTGGTATTATTTTTCTTCTATATTTTTATTTGTAAATTGTTTTGAATCAAATGTTTATAACTCTGCTGCATTCATGTTGTAAACATGAGCGACTATACTTCACATTTGACTAGAAGGAGATCAACAATAGATTTTGATTAGTTATAAAAAGCAAGAAGGAGATCATTTGAAACACGTATTTGGTATGAGTCATATAAAAAACCCAGAACTGAGAGATTATATTGGAACAGAAAAGGCTTATTCAGTAGAATAGGACAACTTGTTTCAGTTCTTGTAAGACACGGCTGTCAAAATGTTCAGGCTTGCATACATGCCTACTACTAGATCAATGTGTGATCGGATGCCAGGTTCCAACTTATCTCATCGATTTGATTACAAATGAGTCCGATGCGATGGGGAAGTTGGTGTTAAACTTTTGACATCTCATAATGTTTGTTGGCTTCATCTTTGAATTTGAATAATGTTAACTGTTTTTCATAACTAAGTTTTGTAAATGTGTCTTTATAGTGAACTGTCAACATTGGTGGACATGGATGCCAATGTGACACCTCGAATAGGCATGGAATTTACATCTTTTGAAGAAGCATATGACTGTTATAACAAGTATGCACGTATGATTGGGTTCAGCATTAGGAAAAATTATTTGCACAGGTGCACTATAGATAAGACTATCATCGTGCAATGGAGTTACGTGTGTAGTAAAGAAGGACATCGAAGAGAGAAACAAGTAGAAGTCAAAGGACAACGTCCTGAGACTAGAACTGGTTGTTTAGCAAGGTTGATTGCCAAAAGAGATAATGATGGACGATTACTAGTAGATAAATTTTGTGACGAACAAAACCATGCTCTTCAGATTGAAGAAGTTGCACATTTATTGCGCTCCCAGCGTGCAATATCAACTACCCAAGCCACAGAAATAGAAATGGCAGACAGAACTGGATTGGGGACCAGATTGACATATAATTTGATGGGTTTGCAAGCAGGGGGCAATGAAAATCTAGGTTTCACAAAGAAAGACTTGCAAAATTATTTGAATAGCAAACGGCAACGTGATTTGGCATTTGGGGATGCCGGGAGTTTGATGTTATATCTAGACAATCAACGAAATTTAAACCCTGCATTTGTGTATTCTGTACAGATGGACAATGAGGATAAGTTGACAAATGTATTTTGGGCTGATCCACAGATGCAATGTGATTATCAACTATTTGGTGATGTAGTTGTGTTTGATACTACTTTCTGCACAAACAAAGAAAATAGACCGTTGGCTGTGTTTGTGGGATTTAATCATCATAGGACTATGTTTATCATTGGAGCTGCCTTGCTTTATGATGAGACAACTGAGTCATTTCAATGGTTATTTCAAACTTTCTTTAGAGTTAATGGTGACAAGAAGCCAAAGACAATTTTCACTGACCAGGACGTTGCAATGTCAGGGGCACTAACTGAGGTTGCACCTAATACACTCCATGCATTGTGCACTTGGCATCTCTGGCAAAATGCAAAGAAACACCATGGATATTTGATGAGTGAGAAGTCACAATTCTCCAGAATTTTGTACAAATGCATCTACAATTATACAAAAGTTAAGGAATTTGAATTTGCATGGAGGAATTTAAGAGAAAATCATGGGGTTGTAAACACTAGTTGGCTAGATAGAACATATGAAATAAGGAAAAAATGGGCTTGTTGTTACATGAAGGACTGTTTCACACTAGGTGTGAGGAGCACACAGTTGGCTGAAAGTTTGAATGCTGATTTGAAACAATGTCTTGGACGAAACTAGATCTTGTAAGGTTTATGAGACATTTCAACGATGTTGTGGAGGCAAAACGTTCAAATGAAATGACAAAAAAATTTGATGCACGAAATGAGGTTCTTGGAGGTGCACATAGGTTTAAACCTATGTTGAGTCAAGCTTACCAGTTATATACTCCAACTATATTCAAAATTTTTGATCGGTTTGAATTGGTGGATAGTCACGGTATCAACAGCCAGAATGTGTCAAGTAATTTTGTTGAATATGTTCTTTTGAAGGCAGATGTGATTGGTTCCTATATAGGTAAGGCATACACAGTATTGCGTAATATAGTAGAAGAAAGCCTAACATGTAGTTGTAAGAAATTTAAGACTGTTGGGATCCTTTGTGTCCATATCTTAAGGGTGCTCAATTTTCTCCAACTCATGTGCATCCCGAACAAATATTTTTTGATGAGATGGAGAAGATCAGTCCGAGAATTAACACCACTTGTCAGAACAGGAAGAGAAGGGGGGGGGGCAAGGAATGACGTTCATAGGAAATTAAGTTGCTTACAGCGAAGTAGGCTGATTACTCCGACATGTTTGAAAGTCATTAACCAAGCCTGTGAAACAGATGCTGGTTATAACATACTATGTAAGCATGTAAATGGAAATATCAAAGAGCTCGAAGATGTAGACGTTGTGCAACCTACTCAGCATCCCTCGGAAGAAAATGGTGAAGACTACCGAAATTTACAGTTAAAACCAAAAGAGTCTCACAAAAGGGGATCAGGAAAAAGAATGAAGCCCTGGCATGAAAAAACACAAAAGAAGAGGTCTGTCAAGCTAGTGGAAGGACAGGGCTCCATTGACATAACCTTGCCAGAGTCTGATAATTTGTCAATGTTTGAGGGTTTTAATACATGGTCAACTCAGGTAAATGCATTTACACACCTTTTGTATTGTACATCTATTTTACCTCATTTCACAATTGATCTTAGGCCTGTTTGTTGTTGAATTATACAGCATGTACATTCCTCCCAAAATTCAGTACAAAATGGTGTAACTACTGATCATTCTTCAACTAAGGTAAATGCAAGTAGGGATCTCTTTTTGTATTGCTCATTTATTTATATTTCAAAGTTATTCTTACCTATTTGTTGTTGAATTATTAAGCATGTACCTTCCTCCCAAAATTCAGTGCATATTGGTCAGGGTGCTGATCATTGATTAACTAAGCTAAATGCATGTACGGATCTCTTTCTGTATTGTTCATATAATTTAAGAGTGATTCTTACATATTTGTTGTTTGATTATATAGAAAGTAGGTGGCTTACAAGGCCCACCACTGATGATTGGAATAGAATGTTGTCAGCGTTCCGAGCATGTGCGGTTGGTCAGGAATAAAATGTTGCGCTCATACATGAGCGACTATACTTCACATTTTTTTAATGCACATTGAATTTGTATATGGATGGTGGTACTAGTTTGAATAAAACAATGAGGGACATATGTTTCCTTGGTCACAATGAATGTAAGTCTTCATTTTAAAATTTCAGTGAGCATTACAGTGGTTGGTTGCTCAAATTGACTGAGCATATGAGTGAATAATAAATGTGTACACTATAGGTCTCATGAAAGGATTGCCATCTTCCTAAACTCATCTTCCTCAAATAGTTATCTGTCTATGTCATGGAAATTTTTTCTATTTTAATTCTTTTCTTGTTGGGGGTTATGGGTGGTTTGGAGTTCCATGGACAAAGCAGGAGCACAGGACTTTTCTTGCTGGGGTACAGAAGCATGGTAAAGGTGACTGCAGAGGGATCTCAATGAATTCTTCTCACCACAAGAAAGCAAAATAACCCAAACACATAAGAACAATACTAGATTATACGATAAGACCTTCCAAGAACGAGATTGCCTAAGCTCCTAAAGTCACCTGAACTACAGCTCACTCTTGCTATCACAAGGTCAATCGAACAAAATAAATCATCTGCAACCTCACTATCAGTTGGACCCATTAGTGTGATATGATGACTATCAGTAGCCATTAGCCTGTATCCTCTCAATGTTAGTAATCTTCCACAGTAAGGAACAGCCAAATAAACTACAGCTCACTCTTGCTGTCACAAGGTCGATCGAACAAAATAAATCATCTGCAACCTCACTATTAGTTGGACCCATTAGTGTGATATGATGACTATCAGTAGTCATTAGCCTATATCCTCTCAATGTTCGTAAGTTTCCATACTTTAAGGAACAGCCAAATAAAGGAATCAATAAACAAGCAGAATGAACCTTATATCCGAATGACACTAAAATTGGTGCCTTACATTAAGGACAGTGGTTGTCTAACAAAATTTAATTCTTGTATGTCTAAACTGAATGCAGTACATAACAATAAATATGTAATACCCAACCACTTGACCATTGTCCTCTTGTCTAGCTTACAGTACTGACACAAAAGTACGGCCTTTACATGTTTGCTGAATAAAGTACATAACAAGAAACTAAAAAAACCCAAACACATAAGAACAATACTATATGATACAACATTGTGATTCGGGCCAACATTGATTGATTGTGCAATTGATGAGTAGGGGCTCGCCATGCAGCACCCAAATTCAACTGATTACCTAGTGGGTCGTCATATATTATTGGCGATCTCACTTCCTTCTTACTATTCACACTGTCATACGAAGTTGAAGCTCTAGAATGTACGTATGTTGCTGCTGCTTCACCACCACACATCTTATCTACCCAAAGAAAAGAATGTGGATGCTTTTCACCATTTAGGCACCTATAAAATCTGCGACCAGGATTTTTTGTTGTGTTTGAAGTCAGCAGCAACATCCTGCCTTGCCCGCAGTAGCATAATGGAGTGGGTTGCTCCATTAACATGGAAGACTGCTCTTCACAATTGCATCCGCCCATGATTTAAACAAGGATAACACAACTGCACCAAATTGACAACTCATCAAGCACAACGGTGACTCAAATATGGAGATCTACAATACTAACCCCTTTCTTAAGTCAAATTTTGATGATCAACTATGTCAAAACAAAACAAAACAAATATGATCAAACAATACAAACTGCCAAACATCATCGAAAGACTTCAACCAATACCCTTAAATAAGTGCAATGATACAGATAATATAATGCCTCCCTTCCCCACCACAAGTCACAAAATACTAATCCATACATGCTTATAGGAACTTATATTTTTAATTTAAAAATCATTCCCCACCACAAGTCTGTACAAACCATAGAATCAGATTATATATATCATATTGAATGGCCTCTACAACCACATAGGCCTGACCAACTTTGGATTTAACATAAAAGCTCCAATTATTATAACAACATTATCTCCTGACTGTGCACAAAACCATTTAATTTAAACATGGACGAAATGTTTTAATAAGCCAATGCTAAAACAACACCATATTAAATGCAAAAAAACATGTTATAGGAAACCAACAAATTAAAACCGATAAATATTTCAATTATAAAAAGAGTGAAGCTTCTGTCAGATAATACTGCACTCATGATAGAGCAAATAGCCACAGCAACAAAAGTATTATCCCACTGTTCTCCATCATATTTTACCTGAAAGTAGAAATCAAATTCCAATTTCAAAGTACAATGTCAGGATTATAATCTGAAAGCGCATTTCAACTTTTCATTCACATGACTCGAGCCGTTGGAGCTTACAAAAAACACCAAAAAAATGTAAAGTTTCAAAGAGGGAGTGCTCAACCATAGTTTTGAACACTACTACCAAAATATCACACTACTTGGAACAAGTTTACTAAATTCCAAATTATAGGATAGAACAGTAGAACTAGTGGCGTAAATAATATTCCATCTACTTGATTCTCTAATCTCTTCCTCAATCGATATCTTCTCAGCCACTCAGCCTCTTCCTCTAACAAAACTTGCATTTCAGATTTTAATACATATCTAGGAGGAACAACATGTCTATAATTACACTCTTTACCACCATTAGGACAAACCTACAACCAACCATATTGTTTCTTGTACGCTACTTCCAGAAAGTTTATACAAACTATGCATATAACCATGACTTTGAGAATAGAGATAATGCTTTCTACTTACAACCAACTACTATCACCATTGAAAGAACTACTAATGGTGGGGAAAAAAAATATCAAAAGCCCGAAATGTTGAACAAGTATATGGCACTAGGTTAGCATGCTTTAGGAGGTTATAGGCCCAACTAAAAAGAAGGAAACAGGCGAATGATGTATAACATATTAATAAACAAACAATGGTGCTGATTACTCACCCCTTGTATAGTTGTACAATGGAACTGCTTCAAACAAATTTTCTTCTCACTTATGTTTTGGTTGTTTAACAATATCATAGAAATCCAACTGAGACCAAAAGTCTGAGAGATGAAATCAAAATGGACTAAGCCATAGAATTTGAGCAACATACGAAATTCAGATAAGGCAAGCAGGGTTTTTTTTTTTCTTTCTTTTTCTGAATCAAGGAGATCATGAAATGCAAAGTTTGTCTTTAAAGATGCATAGGTAACAAAAAAATGGAAATGTCATTAAATTCCAAAAATATGAAACAGCTTATTCTCTATTAGTAAAATAAAAAGCCCGAGTGAAGCTATTGTGTTCAACAAAACCAACCTGTACAACAGACTTTGGGAACAAATCCAATCACCTTTGCCAAAAAATCTGCACCCAATCTAATCAGAAACCGAATGGAAAGCTATAAATTCAACACTTAAGCAAATAATAAAATAATGATTTCAACAGAAATATTAAAAATCAGATGTCATTACAGAAAACCCACCTGTAAATCTTACTTTCACAGAGTCCAAAAGCAGAAGCTCCCCACTCAGTGAAAACTCAACCGCGTACAGCTCGATTCCAACCTTACTCCCATCGTTGTCTTCCTCTTCTTCTTCATCTTCACAGCGTCTCCTGAAATTAGGGTAAATGACAAAATGAGCAAGAAGTGATGTCAATAATGTAAACCAGGAGCATTTTAGGAGAGAATAATGGCACCATTTCGTGTTTCTTCTTTAAGAGCAGAACGCTGGAACGAGAACCAAACTACTTCAACCCACTGCTTCAAGCTACTTTATCTTCTTCAAGAACGTTGTAACCTATCAAACTGGGAAATGCTACTCCGCAACTTCTTCTTCAACAACGCTGCAACTTCTTCTCAAACTGGGAAATGCTCCTCTGCAACTTCTTCTTCAACAACGTTGAAACCTTCCAATTCGTCTTCGTCTTCCAATTCTCCTCTACAACATTAAAAATGGATTTGGGGCTTTTGATTTTGAAATGAAACACGAGATGTAGAAAACCAATGGGTTTTGTGTATTTCAAAATATTTTGAAAACGTATTTACCCGTGCATGGGTTTGAAATCACTTCGTATCGTATACAATTGTATTTTGTTAAAGGTATAAAAAAATTATATGTACGTTGTGTTTTATAAAACGTATTTATAACATATAGTACAACTCAAAAGAGAAAGTCGAACCGCCCAACTCGAACCGGTTTAGCGTCATTGGACCGACCTGTTCCCAAAAAGCTGCTTTAACAGGTTGTTTATATTATTTTAATGGAAGGATGATGCGAGCCATCCGATTAAATCGGACGGCTCGCTTGACGGTCCTGCGCATTAATTACGCAGGACCTCAGCAAAATTGGGCAAAATGACATTTTCATCTCAAAATTGATTGTGTATCTGCTATTGGAAAGAACATAATATTATTCACTCCAGGGGTTATGTATTCATGGAATTCTTTGTTTCTTATAAATTGGGTAGGATTTGGTTAGAATACTACTGCAAAACGTCGTTGGTCGCAATGGAAATTTTCGCACCCAACATCCTTTAAGCATGCCCCAGACATACATTCTGCATGGGTTACTCGTATGGTTTATTCCATGCCAAAACAGGCTGCACCACTGATAATTTTTGTAGCCATGGACGAACCCACAGAATTTTGTATTTTTTGCTTTTCTTCAAGCTGTTGATATGGAAACATTAGACCCCATTTTGGAAAGAAAAAAAATTCTTCCATTCTAAGAAAGCCAACTTCTAGGTTATGTTTTATTTTGAACGCAGGAGGAACTCATGCGAGTAGACTACGTTGGAACAATCAATCCCATTGGCATCCAGATGGGGATGATCCAGGTACAGTTTGGTTTAAAGTTCAGTAGTAGTTAGATTTATTTTATAATTTCTTTTATTGTTGTTAATGGACTTGTCTTAGAGCTAGGATTTTATTTGTGAGGTTGAAGGTGCTCAAGTTCTACTGCAGTTTTAGAGTTAAAATTGGAATATTTTGGTTCCTCCAAGCTATACTTTGTAATCATGTAATTAGAAGTTATATTCAATAGAATGAAATAGTTGATTGTTTTTTTTTTCCAGTTGCTTTAGGGTTGTGGTGTGAGCTTCCCTGTGTTGCAACTCTGATTTATTCCGGTTTACTTTTCTCCTATCCATTACTCTACTGAGAGAATTATCATGTCAATTGATGGTATAGGCCCATGAGGGAGACAATTATCTTTTATCATTCCCATCTTTCATCATTCGATGGAATAAACAGTGACAAATTTTGAAATGATTCAGAAGAGAACTGTTCTTTGGCTCTGTGCTTCTCATTTTGAAACATTTTGAAGAGGACTGGATTGATTTGTGTCTATGAAACAGTTAATTAGTATCATCTTTTTTATTTAATTTAATTTCAAATTTTTATCTCTCCCTGCTATTATGTGTGAATTTTATATCCTATCATGCTTGCCTACCTACTTGTGCAGGAACTTCGTAAATTGGCTCCAAGTTCTGGAATTTGTTTTAATGCTGATTTGTTACTGAGAAGAAACCAAGCGGTGATCTCTACTGCCCCAGTTAGCAATAGCATTACATTGATTTCTTGTGGCAGAATTGAGTTTTGGGAAGTACAAATCCAGGAGGCTGATAGTGTTTTGTTTTTGAATCCAACGGTGGATTCATATCTGAGTTGAGTCAGTTGTGGTTTTTGAAGATATGTAATTGATAAAAATGTAACATCACAAGTTGCAATGGATTAGAGATTGAGCTGCACTCTTGTAAGAGATATGTGATTGATTAGATCTTTCAATATGGATAATGTTATGATCTGAATATATTTCTATCATGATCTCAACTTCATTAGCAGTTCATTGGTGTCTTTTTCTAATGCTTGTTGACTCTGCATTCCTGTTGTTGTATGTAAATATCCACCTTACAAGGGTTAAAATGGTTGGAGTATCAATTATTGCTATGGTATCGAACAAGATCGAATTCAGTCCGGTCTCATAAATCATGATACCTAATTTGAACTAAATATAAAATTCATAAATTAATTCTCTTATGCTTCTTTTAGGTAAGGATCAAGGTTGAAGGCTTTACCAAAAGAAAAGGTTTAAAGGATTCATATCCACTATCGTATTAGTCAAGTAATTTTGAAAGATGTATTATATAATATTGAATAGAGTATTGTATTGTATTAGACAATGTATTATAGTGCAATTGAATAGATAGATGTATTAACCCAAAATTTTTTTTTGAATAGATAGATGTATTGATAGGCAATTTTGCTGAGGTCTTGCGTAATTAATACGCATGACCGTCAAGCGAGCCATCCGATCTAATCGGACGGCTCGCATCATCCTTCCATTAAAATAATGTGAACAACCTGTTAAAGCTGCTTTTTGGGGACAGTTCGGTCCAATGACGCTAAACCGGTTCGAGTTGGGCGGTTCGACTTTCTCTTTTGAGCTGTAGTATATGTTATAAATACGTTTTATAAAACACAACATACATACAATTGTTTTATACCTTTAACAAAATACAATTGTATTTTATACGATATGATTTCAAAATGAATGACAAATACATTTTCAAATTTGAATCACAAAAGCGTTTGTTTTCTACAACTCGTGTTTCATTTCAAAATCAAAAGCCCCAAATCCATTTTTCATGTTGCAGAGGAGAAGACGAAGACGAAGACGAATTGGAAGGTTCCAGCGTTGTTGAAGAAGAAGTTGCAAAGGAGCATTTCCCAGTTTGAGAGGTTCCAGCGTTGTTGAAGAAGAAGTTGCGGAGGAGCATAATATTTCCCAGTTTGATAGGTTATAGCGTTCTTGAAGAAGAAGAAGCAAACCTAAAAGCTTCAGTCTTTCATTCATTTGAAAACTCATTTCGTTTTATACCCAGCGTTTGCTTGATTCCAAGATTTGGTCGCAGATCATTTTATGTTAAACACAGCTTTGGATCAAAGCTTTGACAGAGAAGAAGAAGAAGAAGTAGCTTGAAGCAGTAGCTTTAAGAAGAAGAAGCCGTCGTTTGGGTTCTCGTTCCGCATTCTGCTCTTAAAGAAGAAACACGGAATGGTGCTATTATTCTCTCCTAAAATGCTCTTGGTTTACATTATTCACATCACTTCTTGCTCATTTTGTCATTTACCCTAATTTCAGGAGACGCTTTGATGTTGAAGAAGAGGAAGACAACGATGGGAGTAAGGTTGGAATCGAGCCATACGCGGTTGAGTTTTCACTGAGTGGGGAGCTTCTGCTTTTGGACTCTGTGAGAGTCACATTTACCGGTGGGTTTTCTGTAATGACACCTGATTTTTAATATTTCTGTTGAAATCATTATTTTATTATTTGCTTAAGTGTTGAATTTATAGCTTTCCATTCGGTTTCTGATTAGATTGGGTACAGATTTTTTGGCAAAGGTGATTTGTTCCCAAAGTCTGTTGTACAGGTTGGTTTTGTTGAACACAATAGCTTCACTCGAGCTTTTTATTTTACTAATGGAGAATACCCTGTTTCATATTTTTGGAAATTAATGACGTTTCCCTTTTTCCTAAACCTATGCATCTTCAAAGACAAACTTTGCATTTCATGATCTCCTTGATTCATAAAAATAAAAATAAAAAAACGCTGCTTGCCTTATCTGAATTTCGTATGTTGCTCAAATTCTGTGGCATAGTCCATTTTGATTTCATCTCCCAGACTTGTGCTCTCAGTTGGATTTCTATGATATTGTTAAACAACCAAAACATAAGTGAGAAGAAAATTTGTTTGAAGTAGTTCCATTGTACAACAAGTAGGAGATGTCTTAAAAAATCGAATCTGAGACTTCCGAGACAACGAACCTTGGTTACTAGTTTTGTTCTGCTTTGTTTATTGTGCAATAAGAGGTGAGTAATCAGCACCATTGTTTGTTTATTAATATGTTATACATCATTCTCGCTTGTTTCCTTCTTTTTAGTTGATCCTATAACCTCATAAAGCATGCTAACCTAGTGCCATATACTTGTTCAACATTTCAGGCTTTTGATATTTTATTTTTCCCCCATCATTAGTAGTTCTTTCAATGGTGGTAGTAGTTGGTTATAATTAGAAAGCATTATCTCTATTCTCAAAGTCATGGTTATATGCATAGTTTGTATAAACTTTCTGGAAGTAGTGGACAAGAAACAATATGGTTGGTTGTAGGTTTGTCCTAATGGTGGTAAAGAGTGTAATTACAGACATGCTGTTCCTCCTAGATATGTATTAAAATATGAAATGAAAGCTTTGTTAGAGGAAGAGGCTGAGAAGATATCGATTGAGGAAGAGATAGAGAATCAAGTAGATGGAATATTATTTCTGCCACTAGTTCTCTTTTGTTCTATCCTAAAATTTGGATTTTAGTAAACTAGTTCTAAGTAGTGTGATATTTTGGTAGTAGTGTTCAAAACTATGGTTGAGCACTCCCTCTTTGAAACCTTATATTTTTTTTGTGTCTTTTGTAAGCTCCAAGGGCTCGAGTCATGTGAATGAAAAGTTGAAATGCGCTCTCAGATTCTAAGCCTGACATTGTACTTTGAAATTGGAATTTGATTTCTACTTTCAGGTAAAATATGTTGGAGAACAATGGGATAATACTTCTGTTGCTGTGGCTATTTGCTCTATAATGAGTGCAGTATTATCTGACAGGAGCTTCACTCTTTTTACAATTGAAATATTTATCAGTTCTAATTTGTTGGTTTCCTATGACATGTTTTTTTGCATTTAATATGGTGTTGTTTTAGCCTTGGCTTATTAAAACATTCCGTCCATGTTTAAATTAAATGGTTTCATGCACAGTCAGGAGATAATGTTCTTATAATAATTGGAGCTTTATGTTAAATCCAAAGTTGGTCAGGCCTATGTGGCTGTAGGGGCCATTCCATATGATATATATAATCTGATTCTATGGTTTGTACAAACTTGTGGTGGGGAATGATTTTTGAATTAAAACTATAAGTTCCTATAAGCATGTATGGATTAGTATTTTGTGACTTGTGGTGGGGAAGGGAGGCATTATATTATCTGTATCATTGCACTGATTTAAGGATATTGGTTGAAGACTTTCGATGATGTTTGGCAGTTTGTATTGTTTGATCATATTTGTTTTGTTTTATTTTGACATACTTGATCATCAAACTTTGACTTAAGAAAGGGGTTAGTATTGTAGATCTCCATATTTGAGTCACCGTTGTGCTTGATGAGTTGTCAATTTGGTGCAGTTGTGTTATCCTTTGTGTAAATCATGGGTGGATGCAATTGTGAAGAGCAGTCTTCCATGTTAATGGAGCAACCCACTCCATTATGCTACTGCGGGCAAGGCAGGATGTTGCCTCTGACTTCAAACAAAACAAAAAATCTTGGTCGCAGATTTTATAGGTGCCCAAATGGTGAAAAGCATCCACATTCTTTTCTTTGGGTAGATAAGATGTGTGGTAGTGAAGCAGCAACATACGTACATTCTAGAGCTTCAACATCGTATGATAGTGTGAATAATAAGAAGGAGGTGAGATCACCAATAATATATGACGACCCACTAAGCAATCAGCTGAATTTTGGTGCTGCATGGCGAGCCCCTACTCATCAAGTGCACAATCAATCAGTGTTGGCCCGAATCACATTGTTGTATCATCTAGTATTGTTCTTATGTGTTTGGGTTTTTTTACTTTCTTTTTATGTACTTTATTCAACAAACATGTAAAGGCCCTACTTTTGTGTCAGTACTGTAAGCTAGACAAGAGGACAATGGTCAAGTGGTTGGGTATTACATATTTATTGTTATGTACTGTATCTAGTTTAGACATACAAGAATTAAATTTTCTTAGACAACCACTGTCCTTAATGTAAGGCACCACTTTTAGTGTCATTCGGATATAAGGCTCATTCTGCTTGTTTGTTGATTCTTTTATTTGGTTGTTCCTTACTGTATGGAAGCTTACGAACATTGAGAGGATACAGGCTAATGGCTACTGATAGTCATCATATCACACTAATGGGTCCAACTGATAATGAGGTTGCAGATGATTTATTTTGATCGATCGACCTTGTGACAGCAAGAATGAGCTGTAGTTCAGGTGACTTTAGGAGCTTAGGCAATCTTGTTCTTGGAAGGTCTTATCACATAATCTAGTATTATTCTTATGTGTTTGGGTTATTTTACTTTCTTGTGGTGAGAAGAATTCCTTGAGATCCCTCTGCAGTCACCTTTACCATGCTTCGTACCCCAGCAAGAAAAGTCCTATGCTCCTGCTCTGTCCATGGAACTCCTAACCACCCACAACCCCCAACAAGAAAAGAATTAAAATAGAAAAAAATTCCATGATATAGACAGAGAACTGTTTGAGGAAGATGAGTTTAGGAAGATGGCAATCCTTTCATGACACCTATAGTGTACACATTTACTATCCACTCATATGCTCAGTCAATTTGAGCAACCAACCACTGTAATGCTCAGTAAAATTTAAAAATGAAGACTTACATTCATTGTGACCAAGGAAACATATGTCCCTCATTGTTTTATTCAAACTAGTACCACCATCCATATACAAATTCAATGTGCATTAAAAAAATGTGAAGTATAGTCGCTCATGTATGAGCGCAACATTCTATTCCTGACCAACCGCACATGCTCAGAACGCTGACAACATTCTATTCCAATCATGAGTGGTGGGCCTTGTAAGCCACCTACTTCCTATATAATCAAAGAACAAATATGTAAGAATCACTCTTAAATTAAAATAAATGAGCAATACAGAAAGAGACCCGTACATGCATTTAGCTTAGTTGATCAATGATCAGCACCCTGACCAATATGCACTGAGTTTTGGGAGGAAGGTACATGCTGTATAATCCAACAACAAATAGGTAAGAATAACTTTGAAATATACATAAATGAGCAATACAAAAAGACATCCCTACATGCATTTACTTTAGTTGAAGAATGATCAGTAGTTACACCATTTTGTACTGAATTTTGGGAGGAAGGTACATGCTGTATAATCCAACAACAAACAGGCCTAAGATTAATTGTGAAATGAGATAAAATAGATGTACAATACAAAAGGTGTGTAAATGCATTTACCTGAGTTGACTATGTATTAAAACCCTCAAACATTGACAAATTATTAGACTCTGGCAAGGTTAGTTCAATGGAGCCCTGTCCTTCCACTAGCCTGACAGACCTCATCTTTTGTGTTTTTTCATGCCAGGGCTTCATTCTTTTTCCTGATCCCCTTTTGTGAGACTCTTTTGGTTTTAACTGTAAATTTTGGTAGGCTTCACCATTTTCTTCCGAGGGATGCTCAGTATGTTGCACAACGTCTACATCTTCGAGCTCTTTGAGAATCCCATTTACATGCTTACATAGTATGTTATAACCAACTTCTGTTTCACAGGCTTGGTTAATGACTTTCAAACATGTCGTAGTAATCAGCCTACTTCACTGTAAGCAACTTAATTTCCCATCAACATCATTCCTTGCCTCCCCTTCTCTTCTGTCTTGACAAGTACTGTTAATTCTTGGACTGATCTTCTCCATTTCATCAAAAAATATTTGTTCGGGATGCACATGAGTTGGAGAAAATTGAGCACTCTTAAGATATGGACACAAAGGATCCCAACAGTCTCAAATTTCTTACAACTACATGTTAGGCTTTCTTCTACTGTATTACGTAATACTGTGTATGCCTTACCTGTATAGGAACCAGTCGCATCTGCCTTCAAAATCACATATTCAACATAAATACTTGAGACATTCTGGCTGTTGATACCGTGACTATCCACCAATTCAAACTCGTTCAAAAATTGTTTGAATATAGTTGGAGTATATAATTGGTAAGCTTGAATCAACATAGGTTTAAACCTATGTGCACCTCCAAGAACCTCATTTTGTGCATCAAATTCTTTTTTCATTTCATTTGCACGTTTTGCCTCCACAACATCCTTGCAATGTCTCATAAACCTTACAAGATCTAGTTTGCGTCCAAGACATTGTTTCAAATCAGCATTCAAACTTTCAGCCAACTGTATGCTCCTCACACCTAGTGTGAAACAGTCCTTCATGTAACAACAAGCCCATTTTTTCCTTATTTCATAAGTCTATCTAACCAACCAGTGTTTACAACCCCATGATTTTCTCTTAAATTCCTCCATGCATATTCAAAATCCTCAACTTCTTTATAATTGTAGATGCATTTGTATAAAATTCTGGAGAATGTGACTTCTCACTCATCAAATATCCATGGTGTTTCTTTGCAGTTTGCCAGAGATGCCAAGTGCACAATGCATAGAGTGTATTAGGTGCAACCTCAGTTAGTGCCCTTGACATTGCAGCGTCCTAGTCAGTGAAAATTGTCTTTGGCTTCTTGTCACCATTAACTCCAAAGAAAGTTTGAAATAACCATTCAAATGACTCAGTTGTCTCATCATAAAGCAAGGCAGCTCCAAAGATAACCAATGTCCTATGATGATTAAATCCCATAAACACAGCCAACGGTCTATTTTCTTTGTTTGTGCGGAAAGTAGTATCAAACACAACTACATCACCAAATAGTTGATAATCATATTGCATCTGTGGATCAGCCCAAAATACATTTGTCAACTTATCCTCATTGTCCATCTGTACAGAATACACAAATGTAGGGTTTAAATTTCGTTGATTGTCTAAATATAACATCAAGCTCCCGGCATCCCCATATGCCAAATCACGTTGTCGTTTGCTATTCAAATAATTTTGCAAGTCTTTCTTTGTGAAACCTAGATTTTCATTGCCCCCTGCTTACAAACCCATCAAATTCTATGTCAATCTGGTCCCCAATCCAGTTATGTCTACCATTTCTATTTCTGTGGCTTGGGTAGTTGATATTGCACACTGGGAGCGCAACAAATGTGCAACTTCTTCAATCTGAAGAGCATGGTTGTGTTCCTCACAAAATTTATCAACTAATAATCGTCCATCATTATCTCTTTTGACAATCAACCTTGCTAAACAACCAGTTCTAGTCTCAGGATGTTGTCCTTTGACTTCTACTTGTTTTTCTCTTCGATACCCTTCTTTACTACACACGTAACTCCGTTGCATGATGATAGTCTTATCTATACTGCACCTGTGCAAATAATTTTTCCTAATGCTAAACCCAATCATACGCGCATACTTGTTATAACAGTCATATGCTTCTTCAAAAGATGTAAATTCCATGCCTATTCAAGGTGTCACATTGGCTTCCATGTCCACCAATTTTGACAGTTCACTAGAAAGACACATTTACAAAACTTAGTTGTGAAAAACAGTTAACATTATTCAAAAACAAAGATGAAGCCAACAAACATTATGAGATGACAAAAATTTAATACAAACTTCCCATTGCATCGACTCATTCGTAATCAAATCGATGAGATAACAGGAACCTGGCATCCGATCACACATTGATCTAGTAGTACGCATGTATACAGGCCTGAACATTTTGACAGCTTTGTCTTACAAGAACTCAAATAAGTTGTCCCATTCTACTGCATATGTGAAACCCAGCCCTAACCTTGACCCGGAAACCTTGTTATTTGTAGGTCCGATGACCCGAAGTAAAGTAAGAAGTCAGCTTTGGGCCATCCCAGTAGAGGACTTGGTGTCTGGCTTTGAATCCATGAAGGTTGATGATGAGGTTCTATTTATGGAAACAGAATCCTGATGAAGATCTAATTAGTTGATGGACTTGGAGTGCTCTCTATCTTGGTTTGAAGGCATTTCTACCTACTAGGTAAGTCACTTGACTTGTGTGCAAAACCCCTTTAGGATTGGATTTGATCTGGACCTTCAATTCCCTGTTTTGGCCTTCTTTGTCGGCATTGGTCGACCGATTGGTCGACTGGGCCAGTCGACCAATCCACTCGACCAATGGGTGCTGTCTTTGGCAATTAGGTTGATTCTTGCTCTATTTAAGTCTAACCTCGAGTCCACTTCGTATTTGCTGCCTCCAAACCCTCTGGAACGAACCAAGGACCTCTGCAAGTCATCTCTCTTGCATCCTTGGAGTTTTCTTGGCGGATCTTCGTCGGAACTCTTCTTTTTGCATCAAAAGGTATGTCTACTCTCTCTTCTTCTCCTCCATCTTTGTTTTTCTTTCCTTTTTGAGTTGAGACAGTAGAAGAGATGCTGCATTCTCTGTTGCAAACATCTCTCGAACATGTTCTCATGATCATCCTAAGGATTTAAGGCTAGAACAATGATCTTAACCATGATCATTGCAAGCTTTTGAAGGATTCATGATCAAACCATGATTTAATCTCTGTTAATCTTCTAATCTGAATTTCTTGATCTTCTTTGGTTGTTCTTGCATTGGTTATGTTAGTGGTTAATAGTTGTGTTTTCTTTCCATGATCCATAATCCATAGAATTCTAGTTGTTCTCTTCTACCTTACTATGTGTTCTTCATGATGCATGATAGTTACATATATGGTAGGTTTTATTTCCTTATTTAGATTTATGCTTCTAAGCCTTATTCCATGAAGACCTATGTATGTTTTCATGTTTTCATTACCGAAAGCAATGATCCATCCTCCTATAGTTCTTGTCCTTGTTTTCTATTTCAAAATTCATCAAGATCCATGTTTGATTTATTTATGGTAACTTTTTGTTTCCTAATTTGGATCTTGATACCTTGATTTGATTAGTGTTTTGAGGTCCCCTTTATGTTAGAATACTACTGATATAGTCTACCCCTTGATTAGTACCCTTTTGAACCACCAAATTCGGATTTCATATCTTAAAACTCTGATTTTATAAGCTCATCTGCATTGGTCGACTGATTGGTCGTTGGACCACTCGACCAATCCACTCGACCAATGAGTACAGCAACTCCGAATTGGTCATTTCGGATATTTTGATATATATTCTGCTAGGGATCTTTCCTAATATGTTGTATATACTTGTTTAGGACCTTCTTCTCAAGTTTGCCAAGATCTTACTTGATTTCTTAGGATTCTTTGCGAGTTATAAAAGGTAAGGATGGTTATTTCCTTAATTACATAGATAGCATGAATCTAGTTTCTATATTTGAATATCATTAATATGTTTCCTAAATTAGATTCTTACAATGATATACTCTTTGTTGCATAACTTTGATTACGGTAGCATTACTTATTCATATTGAGTTGATTCATGTATGATTTACTTACCAATGTTATACAAGTGATTGTAATTACTGATTTCTTTCCATATATGGAGTTACCATATATGTGATGATATGAATTGATGCATGTGTATGCTTACGTATGGTTTGGAAAGGAGAGGTGTCCTTTTGACACTTCTGTCCTTGGACTACTACGGGAATATTATGGGATGTTTCCGGAGATGCCCTCTGGACACCTTCCTAAACTGTTGGATGACATATATAGGATTGTCTAGTAGTGTTTGGCTAGGATGTCTGTTATGTCGGACCCTAATCGGAGGGGTATTGAGACCGAACGACCCGTGGTAGCAATGGGGATTCATGGGCGCTCAAGACCGGTAACCAACCCGTGAGAGGACAGGGAATCACATTGTGGGGGCCATTTATTGGTAGGGTTGCATATGGTTAGACTTGGGCTCACGGGCGCTTAAGACCGGTAACCAACCCGTGAGAGGACGTGAGAGCTTCCCGTTTACCATATGTGGATGATCAATAGGGTTGATGAGTCCGTAGTCCGAGTTGGTCGGTGCCATAGGATCCGCTGACTCTAGTGTGAAGGATACCGGAAAGGATCGTCGGGGACGAGGAATGGAAGTATCTGGATCGACTTGATGTAACCAAGTAGAAGACTTGCATTTGGCTAGGTTTTACCACGACATGCGCCCAGTACTTATACCAAATGGTTGTGAGAGAGTGTGTTGACTTAACCCCCTGCCAAGGTTTGTCCTGAGGGATGAAGGACCCATTACCAATCGGCTGCTCAAGACCGGTGAAATGATCCGTGAGAGAATCCAAGATATCTTAAATGGTTGAGGATGTGAGTGGACTTTCCTAAAGAAGTACGGTGCTATGACTTAAAGCATGTCTGCCAATAGAGACCAGCATACATAGAGTTAGATTCATTCATTCATTGTTTGTCTCATATCATATTGCATTTATGATTGTTACGGAATCCTGCCATTTGTGTTATTATGGATTTTAAGCGCCTTCTTGAGTTTCTTTGAAACTCATTCCTTTATTGTACAATGTTGTTAGACTATCCTGCAGTCTTGAGTACTATGACGGTTCCTATGAGGAAGCGCAAGGCGAAGAGACATATCTCCGGGGAAGGTGATTGCGGTTACCACAATTACTACGAAGATCCCACGGGTGGTTATGCTCCGTACGATGCTTAGTCCGACCATTGAGTGGAAGCGTCCTTGTGCTATTTATGAGATCTACACCTACAAGGATGTCGTCTACAAAGTGGAGAATAATTTAGTTACCCAATGTACTTGCTCTTTGGGATTAGCTTTTATCTAGTTTATTCTTTAGAGCTACTTTTCATTTGGATGTAAAGTGGGATTTTTGCTTCACTTTACTTATCTGTTTGATACTCTGATTATGTCTATTATTCCGATTCGTTTATGATTCATTCTTTCATTATTGGATCTATGATTTATCTTCCGCACTCATGTTATGATTGTTCATGATTATGTTATTGTTTATGTGGGAGGTTGATCACTCGATCACGATCTTCGGGCTGTGGATCACACTCTCGGGTATGCCGGATAGGGTACCAGGCTGGGAGGGCGTAATGATTGGTATCGAGCCCAAGGTTCGAGGAGATCCTAACCACAAAAGACAACAACTGAACATTCCTGAGTCATTGATCTGAAATGACTCTTCTACTCTTAGAAGTGAATAATAGAACACGAATTAGAAACTTGAACTTTGAGGCATAACAGAACATTTCTGAATAACATACCATAATTATACTTGAACAAATGTCACTAATGCAAGGAAAAGAAAAGTGCATAACATACAATAATTAAAGAGAAACAAAATGAACTTCATTAATTTCAAAAGTTTTTACAATGATTACATCTGAAATGCATAAATGGAAAATCCTAAGGTACGGTCTATCTAGGTGATCTACTCGATCTCTATATGCTCCGAACTCCTCTGCTAGCTGAGTCACACGATGCTCTATCCTGTCTGTCGAGACTCCATCCTCTCGTACATCTGCTCTGTCCGACCTCCATCCTCTCTAGCATGGAAGTCATCGATCTCATCTGTGCACCAAGATCTGAAGTCTCCGGAACCGCATGTGAAGGGCCACCTGCCTCGAAGTGTGATGAAGGAAACTCGTGATGCACGAGGCTCAGCCTCGCGCATATCTGTATCATCTCCGGCCTGATCATCACTATCGGGACCGATATCCTCTCCTCCATCCTCGATCCCTGATCCTCATCCTCGATTCATCATCATCCTCACCCTCTGGACCGGGAGATCTCTCTAGCGATGTAGTCTCATCGTCGAATGGTCCGAGTCCCAATGGGGTATCCCTGTGATCTAGTGTCCATCGGAGTATCCTCGAAACTCACCCCGAAATGCCTGAAGATCAAAGTCGGAAGCCTCCCATAGCAAAGGTTCCGCATGCTAGGCCGCGAGAACTAAGTCCAGCATGACCTGCTGAATGATGTAGGAGAGATCGATCTCGAAGCCCATGTAGATGCGGTAAATGACCAAGGCCTCCATCACTTGTGACCCGATGGTGATGTCCGGCTTTCGGCATGATGTTTCGGCCGACTATGCGACCGATAATACGTGCAGAACCCGTCATCCGTCCGCTAGTCCACGGTGTGAAGCATCGGCGGCTATCCCATAGCGTAGAGCATATCTCGCGAAGCTCGTACGGCATCGGATGGCTGTCCCGGATCTGCTCCTGCAGGTATCCACACACCTGCTTGTGGATAGTAAGGGACCTGCAAGATCTCGGCCGGTGTCCGGGTAGAGAAGCGAATCCGAGTGCGAAGGACCCCTGCTCCCGAGGACAAGTCGAGTGGATGTCCACGGCCCCGAGCCTCCTCCTCTGTGTAAGTAAGGTTCTTTGAAGAACAACCTCACTAGCTCCGGGTATACCGGCAAATCCTCGGTGAAGAGGTGAGTCCATTGTAAAGTGTCGAACCTCTGCCGGATCCTAAAGGCTACGAGCTGGCGTAAGTGAAGTAGACGCCCCATCTCGATGTTACAATAGCTGAAGTAGGCCTCGTACGAAACTCGGCTGAGGTGTGTCAAATAGGTCCGGTCTCCTAACCTCCTCTCTAGGCTCGAAAGGAAGGAACCTGACCTCTGCCCCTAAGAGCACCTACGATGCGACCTCGACCTCTACCTCCTCCTCGTCCTCCCCTCTGCATGATGTATCTGTGGAAGAGACAAGAGACATTTCCAATTAGTGCTATTTCAAGATTTGAGCCAAAAGGGTATTTTCGTAATTTTTCGGAAAATTTCAAATTTGGGGGAAATTTGATTTGAACATACTAGCATGTGCACAATACTTGGAATTTCATGTCTATGAAGTTGTTTTGATGAAAATCGATCGAAAACATGGATTAAAGCGAAAAATTCAGCAAGAAGGAAATTTGGGGATTTTGCAATTTAGGTCAAAATTGGATTTTTGAAAAGTTGAAATTGGTTAAATCAAATTGTATGGACCTATCTACAATGTCATCTTGAGCATGTAGCATTTGATCTCGTGCGAAAATTTCAAGCGGTTTTGAGAGAAAACGAAATTTTTCTAAAGATATCGATTTCGGTATAAAACTTTGCGAGATGAGCACCAAATGTGTTAAAACTTGTTGTCTATGCATGTCATTGTGTTTAAAACCTAGGGAATATGTTTCTAAGCATTCCTAAGCATGATTTCTAGCATTGGATACAAGTAAAGCATGGTTTTGTTGAAATGCAAGCATGAGAAGATGAAAATGGAAGAAAGAATGAGAGATTTACCTTGTTTATGAAGATGGTGTGTTGTGGTGTTGTTGTTGAAGCACTAAATCACCTCAAGAACACTTGTGGGAACTCTTGGATATTTTCCCTAGAGCTCTCTCACCTTTGGAAGAAGTTAGAATGAGGTTGGAATGTGGAAATGAGGCTTATAATGCGAATTTTCGCATTCTGTCTTCATTGGTCGACTCATTGGTCGACTGGGTCACTCGACCAACCACTCGACCAATGGTCACAGTGACCTCATTTGCTGTTGAATTTTTGGAAAATGTGATTTTTGCCTTATGGAATATTGTTTGATGACTATATGGATATATTTAAGCATGATTTAAGATTTCCAATCATTTGGTCAAGTGGATTTTTGATGATTTTAAGTAAAGAGTGGAAGCAAGTTGTTGATGATGTTCTTGGATATCTTGCTTATGATTTGGAAACCAAGGTGACACACTAGGTGGGAAAAGTTAAAGAAGAGAAGGGAGTTTCACCTTGGGGAGCTCCGGTCTTGTTCGTCAAGAAGAAAGACGGTAGTATGCGCTTGTGCATCGACTACCGTGAGTTGAATAAATTGACTATCAAGAATAGATATCCGCTGCCCAGAATCGATGATCTCTTCGATCAGTTGAAGGGTGCAGTTGTGTTCTCGAAGATTGACTTAAGGTCCGGATATCACCAATTGAAAGTGAAGTCTAGTGATATCTTCAAGACGGCTTTCCGAACGCGGTATGGTCACTACGAGTTTAGAGTCATGCCCTTCGGATTGACCAATGCTCTGCGGTGTTCATGGACCTCATGAACCGAGTATTTCATGATGTGCTTGATAAGTTTGTGATTGTTTTCATTGATGACATCTTGATCTATTCGAAGAGCGAAGAAGAGCATGCGAGTCATCTAAGTTTCACTTTGCAAAGGTTGCGGGAAAAGAAGTTGTTTGCTAAGTTTAGCAAGTGTGATTTACTGGCTTAAGAGAGTGGTTTTCCTTGGTCATGTAGTTTCAGCCGAAGGTATTCGTGTCGATCTGAAAAGGTCCAAGCTGTGGCTGATTGGGAGAGACCGAAGTCGATAACGGAAATAAGAAGTTTTCTTGGATTGGCGGGTTACTACCGAAGGTTTATTGAGAACTTTTCTCGGTTGGCTGCTCCTATGACTAAGTTGACCGGGAAAGAAGAGAAGTTTGTTTGGTCGCGGCGCTTGTGAGAAGAATTTCCAAGAGTTGAAAGATAGATTGACAAGTGCCCCGGTTTTGACTATACTGATAGTTCCGGTGGTATGACGAGTTTATACCGATGCGTCAAAGATTGGTTTGGGTTGTGTCTGATGCAACATGGCAAGGTCGTAGCCTATGCTTCTCGGCAATTGAAGGATTATGAGCGGAATTACCCCACTCACGATCTAGAACTTGCCGCCGTTGTCTTTGCTTTGAAGATTTGGAGACATTATCTTTACGGTGAGAAGATTGCCATTTTCACGGATCATAAGAGTTTGAAATATTTCTTTACCCAAAAGGAGTTGAACATGAGACAAAGGAGATGGTTGGAACTCGTCTCCGATTATGATTGTGATATTCGGTATCATCCTGGGAAAGCAAATGTTGTTGCTGATGCTCTTAGTAGGAAGAACCAGAAGAAGACTTTGGATTTGAATGCTTTGAGTTTACCATTGTGGTCTTCTATTGAGAGTTTTGATTTGGAAATCGTCCACGAGAATTCTGATTTTATTCTTTTACGCCATGACGGCAAGATCTGGTCTTAGAGATAAGATTGTTGCTCTGCGAGTTCGATCAAGAGTTTTTGACCAAAGTTGAGAAGATTTCTTCGAATCTGAGTCGGACCCCGACTTTGGTATATCCATGGATGGTGCTTTGATGTTTAGAGGAAGGCTGTGTGTGCCTGCAAAGCGAAGAAGTTAAGAAAGAAATATTGAAGGAAGCACACCGGTCGGTCTTTCTTGTACACCGGGAAGCACCAAGATGTACAAGGACTTGAAGGAACATTTTTGGTGGATTGGTCTAAAGGCGGATGTTGATGATTTTGTTGCCAAGTGTGAGACTTGCCGGCGTGTGAAAGCCGTTCGACAACCTCCATCTGGATTACTTCAACCCCTTCCTATTCCTAGTTGGAAGTGGGAAGATATCTCCATGGACTTTGTGACTAGCTTGCCTCGGACAAGTAAAGGCAATGACCTTTGTGTGGGTGATTGTTGATAGGTTGACCAAATCAGCCCATTTCATTCCTATGAAGATCACTCATACTCTGGATAAGCTAGCCGGGCTTTATGTGGATAATGTGGTTCGTCTGCATGGTGTGCCATTGAGTATTGTCTCGGATCGTGATCCTAGGTTCACCTCAAGGTTTTGGAATAGTTTGCGAGAAGGCCTTGGGAACCCAATTGAACTTGAGTACAGCTCATCATCCACGGTCGATGGACAATGCGAGCGGACAATTCGGACATTGGAAGACATGCTCAGATCTTGTGTGATGGATATGGGTGGTAATTGGGATGAACACCTAGCTTTGGTTGAGTTTGCCTATAACAACGGTTATCAAGCAACAATAGGCATGGCTCCATTCAAGGCTTTGTATGGTAGTACTTGTAGGACACCTTTGTCTTGGTGAGGCAGGTGAAAGAAAAGTCTTAGGTCTGAGATGATTGAAGCTACAAGTGCTATGGTAGATATGATAAGAGAAAGGATTAAGTCTGCTTGATCGAGACGGAAATCTTATCTTGATAAGAGAAGGACCGATTTGGAATTTCAAGTTGGAGAGAAAGTCTTTCTGAAGGTCTCACCAATGAAGGGTGTGATGAGATTCAATGTTAAGGAAAGCTTAGCCCTCGTTACATTGGACCTTTCGAGATTTTGGAAAAGGTTGGACTGTTGCGTATCGATTAGCATTACCTCCGTCTCTTGCTGGTGTGCACAATGTGTTCCATATTTCGATGCTCCGAAAATACATAGAGAATCCGGAACACATTTTGCAGCAAGCACTGAAGGACTTAGTGCTGATTTGACCTATGATGAAGAACCGGCCGAAATCCTGGATAGGAAGGACAAGCAGCTGCGGAATCGCGCCATTCCTTTGGTGAAGATTCGGTGGAAGAACCATACCCCTGAAGAAGCTTCTTGGGAGAAGGAAGAAGACATGAAGGAGAAGTTTCCTTACCTCTTTGGAAGCACGAGTACGCTTTCAATTTCGGGGACGAAATTTCTTTAAGGGGGGAGAATGTGAAACCCAGCCCTAACCTTGACCCGGAAACCTTGTTATTTGTAGGTCCGATGACCCGAAGTAAAGTAAGAAGTCAGCTTTGGGCCATCCCCAGTAGAGGACTTGGTGTACGGCTTTGAATCCATGAAGGTTGATGATGAGGTTCTATTTATGGAAACAGAATCCTGATGAAGATCTAATTAGTTGATGGACTTGGAGTGCTCTCTATCTTGGTTTGAAGGCATTTCTACCTACTAGGTAAGTCACTTGACTTGTGTGCAAAACCCCTTTAGGATTGGATTTGATCTGGACCTTCAATTCCTGTTTTGGCCTTCTTTATCGGCATTGGTCGATTGATTGGTCGGCTGGGCCAGTCGACCAATCCACTCGACCAATGGGTGCTTTGTCTTTGGCAATTAGGTTGATTCTTGCTCTATTTAAGTCTAACCTCGAGTCCACTTCGTATTTGCTGCCTCCAAACCCTCTGGAGCAGACCAAAGACCTCTGCAAGTCATCTCTCTTGCATCCTTGGAGTTTTCTTGGCGGATCTTCGTCGGAACTCTTCTTTTTGCATCAAAAGGTATGTCTACTCTCTCTTCTTCTCCTCCATCTTTGTTTTTCTTTCCTTTTTGAGTTGAGACAGTAGAAGAGATGCTGCATTCTCTGTTGCAAACATCTCTGAACATGTTCTCATGATCATCCTAAGGATTTAAGGCTAGAACAATGATCTTAACCATGATCATTGCAAGCTTTTGAAGGATTCATGATCAAACCATGATTTAATCTCTGTTAATCTTCTAATCTGAATTCTGATCTCTTTGGATCTTCTTTCATTGATCATGTTAGTGGTTAATGGTTGTGTTTTCTTTCCATGATCCATAATCCATAGAATTCTAGTTGTTCTCTTCTACCTTACTATGTGTTCTTCATGATGCATGATAGTTACATATATGGTAGGTTTTATTTCCTTATTTAGATTTATGCTTCTAAGCCTTATTCCATGAAGACCTATGTATGTTTTCATGTTTTCATTACCGAAAGCAATGATCCATCCTCCTATAGTTCTTGTCCTTGTTTTCTATTTCAAAATTCATCAAGATCCATGTTTGATTTATTTATGGTAACTTTTTGTTTCCTAATTTGGATCTTGATACCTTGATTTGATTAGTGTTTTGAGGTCCCCTTTATGTTAGAATACTACTGATATAGTCTACCCCTTGATTAGTACCCTTTTGAACCACCAAATTCGGATTTCATATCTTAAAACTCTGATTTTATAAGCTCTTTATCTGCATTGGTCGCTGATTGGTCGTTGGACCACTCGACCAATCCACTCGACCAATGAGTACAGCAACTCCAGAATTGGTCTGTTTCGGATATTTTGATATATATTCTGCTAGGGATCTTTCCTAATATGTTGTATATACTTGTTTAGGACCTTCTTCTCAAGTTTGCCAAGATCTTACTTGATTTCTTAGGATTCTTTGCGAGTTATAAAAGGTAAGGATGGTTATTTCCTTAATTACATAGATAGCATGAATCTAGTTTCTATATTTGAATATCATTAATATGTTTCCTAAATTAGATTCTTACAATGATATACTACTGTTGCATAACTTTGATTACGGTAGCATTACTTATTCATATTGAGTTGATTCATGTATGATTTACTTACCAATGTTATACAAGTGATTGTAATTATTGATTTCTTTCCATATATGGAGTTACCATATATGTGATGATATGAATTGATGCATGTGTATGCTTACGTATGGTTTGGAAAGGAGAGGTGTCCTTTTGACACTTCTGTCCTTGGACTACTACGGGAATATTATGGGATGTTTCCGGAGATGCCCTCTGGACACCTTCCTAAACTGTTGGATGACATATATAGGATTGTCTAGTAGTGTTTGGCTAGGATGTCTGTTATGTCGGACCCTAATCGGAGGGGTATTGAGACCGAACGACCCGTGGTAGCAATGGGGATTCATGGGCGCTCAAGACCGGTAACCAACCCGTGAGAGGACGGGAATCACATTGTGGGGGCCATTTATTGGTAGGGTTGCATATGATTAGACTTGGGCTCACGGGCGCTTAAGACCGGTAACCAACCCGTGAGAGGACGTGAGAGCTTCCCGTTTACCATATGTGGATGATCAATAGGGTTGATGAGTCCGTAGTCCGAGTTGGTCGGTGCCATAGGATACGAGGACTCTAGTGTGAAGGATACCGGAAAGGATCGTCGGGGACGAGGAATGGAAGTATCTGGATCGACTTGATGTAACCAAGTAGAAGACTTGCATTTGGCTAGGTTTTACCCACGACATGCGCCGGTACTTATACCAAATGGTTGTGAGAGAGTGTGTTGACTTAACCCCCTGCCAAGGTTTGTCCCGAGGGATGAAGGACCCATTACCAATCGGCTGCTCAAGACCGGTGAAATGATCCGTGAGAGAATCCAAGATATCTTAAATGGTTGAGGATGTGAGTGGACTTTCCTAAAGAAGTACGGTGCTATGACTTAAAGCATGTCGCCAATAGAGACCAGCATACATAGAGTTAGATTCATTCATTCATTGTTTGTCTCATATCATATTGCATTTATGATTGTTCGGAATCCTGCCATTTGTGTTATTATGGATTTTAAGCGCCTTCTTGAGTTTCTTTGAAACTCATTCCTTTATTGTACAATGTTGTTAGACTATCCTGCAGTCTTGAGTACTATGACGGTTCCTATGAGGAAGCGCAAGGCGAAGAGACATATCTCCGGGAAGGTGATTGCGGTTACCACAATTACTCGAAGATCCCACGGGTGGTTATGCTCCGTACGATGCTTAGTTCGACCATTGAGTGGAAGCGTCCTTGTGCTATTTATGAGATCTACACCTACAAGGATGTCGTCTACAAAGTGGAGAATAATTTAGTTACCCAATGTACTTGCTACTGGGATTAGCTTTTATCTAGTTTATTCTTTAGAGCTACTTTTCCGCTGGATGTAAAGTGGGATTTTTGCTTCACTTTACTTATCTGTTTGATACTCTGATTATGTCTATTATTCCGATTCGTTTATGATTCATTCTTTCATTATTGGATCTATGATTTATCTTCCGCACTCATGTTATGATTGTTCTGTTATGTATTGTTTATGGGGGGGGGGGGGCCCCCGGACCCCCGCCCGGGCGGGGCCCACCCCCCCGGGCGCGGGGGGGGGGGGGGGGGGGGGGGGGGCGTGTCTCGAGTTTTGTTTATGGGGGGGGCCCGCCGGGCCCGGGGGGCCCCTTCAATATAATCTCTCAGTTGTTGCTTTCTATAACTAATAAAAATCTACTGTTGATCTCCTTCTTGCTTTCTATAACTAATAAAAATCTATTGTTGCAGGGTTCACCAATGAAAACCCATGCTGTACTGCAAGCATGGAATCTCTGCAATGCCTAAAAGACTTACCACCTTGCTTGGGTAGGAGTAGACATACCTACTAGGATGAAGTTCATCCAACACTGAGGGTCAACATGGTGATTGAAGCGGGTTGCTTCTACAACAGATCTTTGTGTTTACAACATCAATGCAGCAAAGTTATATACATTTGATTCAAAATAATTAACGAATAAAAATATAGAAAAAAATACCAAACCTTAAACACAAACAACCGAAAGAAGGAATAGCCTCGGAAAACATAGTCTGACAAACTGATACACACATATATCAACTGAACTTAATTACATATTAAAAAAATAAATGTTTTCACAACGCACTACTCGTTAGAGGAAAAAGCGAGGAAAAAAGGGATTGGACTCACCAAATGCACCACTTGATTGGAGCTCAGCTGATGGACCTTACTTGCACTATTGCGCTGCTTCAAATCTTGAGGGCAAATGGAATATTCAGATTCGATTGGAGGGGTACTTGAAGAATCGTGAGGGAGAAACGTGGGAGCCGAAAATATATCAGAGACTTATTTGCGTCGAAGTTTCATCCAAATCGAGAGTGACAGGTGAAAAACCAGAGAGGTTCAACAAACTGTTTTGCGTCAACGAAGAACAAATAGAGTCAGCTAACCAAAAACCTAGAGATTGAATCGATTCAAGAGACAAAGAGAAATCAGATCTTGAATAGGGACAGAGAACGAAAAAGTTGCAGGTTTCGCGCCTTTTTGTTTCATTATGTCTTTCTTCATTACGAGTCTGGCTCAAGTAGCCAGCCTTCCAAGGCCTAGTCATGCTTTCCGTAGCTGACCAGGCGTCATTCCTTCCGCGAGGGTGGTCCCGACTTTCCATGTGTCAGGCTGAAGTAGCCAGGCTTTCAATGCCTAATAATGCTTTCCAAATGTGATTAACAAAAGTTATTATGCAGATTGAAGATTATAAATTTGCGGAGAAGCTAGTCAGCCAATTACTAAATGACAACAGATTTGATCAAAAAAACATGAAGAAAATATTATAAAAGATACAAAATTCAATGTTTAGATACAAAATGAGAAGGAGATAGATAGACCAATACATCAGAAAAAGACTGACTTAAACAAAATAAAGGATTTCTTCAAGTATTCTTTCCAAAACATTAAAACATCAGATATTTGGGTCAGCAGGAGCGTTATTAGCGGGAGAGTCGTCATCAACTAGCTCATTATTTTTGTTGGATGATGATTCATCACTGGAAGCACCATCCTTGCTTGAACTTGACGTTTCTCCCTCTTCAGAATCTTTATCTTCATATTCTTCTTCACTTTCTTCATTGTCCCCTTTAGAATCATCAGAGTTAGGATATTTCAGATTTCTAAGGTCAAAGAACTTCCAGGAGGGGAGAATCTCAGAAGGAAGCAGCTTGAAGTCAACACCAGGACAAATTTTAAGACTTTCAAAGAAGATCTGATCAGAACAAACCTTCACCATATTTTTGCAGAATCCAAGAAAGGCTGGATTATCTCCAACTTCTTCAATTGCTGATGTAACTGTACTCAGAACAACTTCATGTTCATCTTGAATTCTTTTCTTTTCTAATTCAATTTTTTTCCTCTCTGACTAAATTTCTTCAAGCATAACAGTCTTGTCCTTAACAGTCTCATCCAAAATAAAATTCAAATTTTCCTTCTCTTTAGAAACCAAATCTAAAGAGACTCTGAGATTATCCTTCTCCATAGAAGTCTCACAGAGGATCAATCCCAATTGGTTTTTCTGACACTGTAAATCGGATTTTTCCTTTGAAACTGAATCAAAGGCTTTCTGCAGACATTCATGTTGTTGCTCCAAATCAGACTTCAACTTATCAATCTTCTGGAATTTTTCCAGAATCTCATTTCTTTCTTTCTCAAACCCTTAGACCAACGAATGGCCCTTGCTAATTTTTCTCTCAGTTCATCCCTCTCAAACGTAGCAAGTTTGGCCCTTTCCAAAGCATCGTTCTTCAACATTTCAATCTGAAGAAGTTCATCCTTATGATTTAGAACTGAGGCCCTTAAATTTGAAACTTCTTCCTGCAGATCAGTGCATAGATCAGAACAAATTTCAAAATCACTATGTAAACTATCTATATCGAAACATAGTTCTATTTCTCTGAAATGAGCAGCCTCTAATTTTCTTTCTAATGATTTCAAGCTTTTTCTCAGTTCTTCTACCTCATCAATCAATTCAAACTGCCGCTTTATGAGACTGTCATTTTCCAAAGAAAAAACCTTCTCTCTTTCCAACACTTCGGAAAAGGCATTAAAGGCAGCACCAAAACATTTGCATTCAAAGTGATGAAGAGTTAACAAAAACTAGAAAATAAAAGAAAAAATAAAAACCAAAATTCAATCAATCAACCTGAATAAGAGAAATGGAAATTCATTCCTTACCCCCAGGCATGTGAGTATAGAACAGAATCAATCATGCTGGATGTCTCTCTTTTATCTCGAGGAATTCTGCCTTTTGTTCCCCATTCACGTGCTACTTCCCAGTTCCAGTTAGCCATGTGATTTTCCTTCAAATTCCAAACTGGGTTAAAGTGATCCCCTGAATCAGCATCAGTTTGGGCATCATCTAACTGCCCAGTACCAATCGGATGAGGATTGGCGGCTTCAATTACTTCATGGGGGTTAACATCAACAACAGCATCACTAGAAGGAACTTGTATGTCAACAACTTTAGCCGCAAAATTTACCTGCTCCTGATGAGCATTGGGAGGATCAACTGGCATAACTAAAATAGGGGGAGCAGCATTTAACGCATCGTTATCAGGGACATTTGGGACAATCTCTTCAACAACATCGGGCACAACATTGATATCTGGAATAACATTTTCAATAACAAGGACAGGAAAAATTAAATTTGGAACAGCTAGAATGATCACCAAGTACTGTATCATTGTCGGGAACATCCATCGGGATATTTTGTTCATATTCATCTTCATGAGGCGGAACAGAACTATCCTCACCAAACAATTGATCAGCCATTTGATCAATGATATTACCTGCAACATGTGTACCAATTTCTTGAGCCATTTTCTTCAGTTGATCAATAAAGTAACTAGAAAAGTCCTCACCTTGGTTTTCGGCTTCAGCTGTATTTTGTGAGGGGGCAGCAGTAATATCATGGGGAAGATGAGGTGACATTTGTCACATCCCCCCAGCCGGTACCCTAATTGGCATACCCGAGAGTGTGATCCACAACCCCGAAGATCAAGTATCGTGGAAATCATCCTCCCACATATACAATAACATAATCATAAACAGGAATAATCAAGGTTTAAATATTATAAACAAAAGATTTAAAGTCAAGAAATGAATAAGCAATATAATCAGAGTGCGGAAAATGATACCAGATATCCGAAGATATCAAAAGAAGTAGAGAGAGGCGGAAACTCACTCCACAGATACAGCGGAACGCAGTATGTAAGTCTAAAAGGAATAAAAACTGAAACAAAAGAGAATAAGAAAGACAAACTAAACTTAAGAGTCTTCTATCCTATAGATGACATCTTCAAAAATAGTGGACTTCGTCAGTCCAACAGAGATGCTCCAACTCTACATTGCCTCTAATCGTAGCACGCAATGTTATCACTTGCGGGATCATCAGAGTAATCTGGATTGTCGCCAACACTTTGCGTGTAGTACGCTTCATCGGCTTGCGCTTCATTGTACTGTCCTTCATAGTAGTCAATACCTGTAGAATAGTCTAACAAAAGATTGTACAAAAAGGAATGAGTTTCGAAAGAAACTCAGTAAGGCAAGTTAACTCATAACAACATAAATAATATGCAGCAAATCATAACAAGATGCAATGCAGTATGAAACAAATAATGTATGTATGCATTTAAACTCTATGTATGCTGGTCTCTATTGGCAGACATGCTTTAAGTCATAGCACCGTACTTCTTTGGGTAGGTCACACACACGGCTCAGGTTGGTAGTGGGTCCTTCATCCCTCGGGACAATCCATGGCTGGGGGTTAAGTCACCGCTCTCTCACATCACCATTTGGTCTAAGTACTGGCGCATGTCAGGGTAAAGCCTAGCCCAATGCAAGTCATCTACTCAGTTACATCAACTCAGGTCCAGATACTTCCATTCCTCGCCTCGGGCGATCCTTTTCGGTATCCTTTCCACTAGAGTCCTAATAGTCCCGGACTACGGACTCATCAACCCTATTGGTTATCCACATATGGTAAATGGGAAGCTCTCACGTCCCCTCACGGGTTGGTTACCGGTCTTGAGCACCGTGAGCCCAAGTCTAGCCATATGCAACCCTCCAATAAATGGCCCCCACAATATGATTCCGGTTCTCTCACGGGTTGATTACCGGTCTTGAGCGCCCGTGAATCACACTGCTACCACGGGTCGTTCGGTCTCAATACCCTTCCGATTTGGGTTTGATATAACGGGGACATCCTAGCCAAACACTGCTAGACAGCACTAGGTATGACAAGCAATGATTCGGGAAAGCGTCGATGGGCATCTTCGGAGAACATCCCATACTATTCCCTCCGATGTCCAAGGACAAAAGTGTCAAAAGGACACTTCCCAGTCCCAAACCATACTTAATCAAACACATTCTCAGATCAGTCATGACATACACAACCAACAATTCATCATATAAAAGAGAATGTAAGAGCATAGTCCGATCAAGCAGTAATAAACATTTCTTATACTTGAATAATGAAAAAGAATACATAAACAAGTGCTACTATACTTACAGTAGTACATCAGAAGTATAAGATACAAGAACTATACATAAACTCAGAGTTTCATAAAGTAGAAACTAGAGAGTATGCGATCTATGTTATTATGAAATAACTGTCCTTACCTTGATTATTGCCGAAGATAATCCAAAGATCAAAGAGAGCAACTCCAAACTTAGCAAATAAACTCCTAACAATCATAGATACAACATTAGGAAAGATGCCTAAAGGATCAGAGAGCAAACGAATCAAATTGGGCGAAAAACGAAGCTACTGACATCATTGGTCGAGTGCTTGGTAGACTGGCCCAAACGACCAAGCGAGTCAGTACGGAAAAGTGAAAACTGTTTTGGTCATAACTTCTTCGTTTGAAGTCTAATTGATCCGAAATTCGAAGGGGAACTTCCTAGGATGTATTAGAATTATATGGGAAGGTAAAATCATCAAGTCATGGTCAAACTATGGGTTCTTGATTTGACCCAAGAAATTAGGGTTTCAACCTTTATGGTTCCCATAAAAAGGTTATGATCACGGAATGAAAGGGAATGATTGCAATCAATAACATAATAAGAAAATCATTGAAAGATCAAGTTTAGATTAACATAAATATTACCCATGAGGTTTCCCTCGCATGGGAGGTTACCAAAGGTTTTCCAAAAATCAAACAAGGGTCAGGGTTTCAAGAATTTATCCAGCTAGGGTTATGATCTTGACGATGATCATAGATCTCAAAGAATAGAATGAGATCATGGAATAGATGGTTGCAAGATTGCAGCATCTTCTTCCTGATCTCAATCAAGAACAAGATCGAAGAGAAGAATTTCGCAATGTGGAAGCGATTACTAACCTGGAATTGGCAGAACAGCGATGAGAGGCTTCAAATATGCAAAGGAGTCTTCGAAATCACAGAGAGAGTTTCGAGAGGTCTTCTCACGTTCAAAAAGTGTTTAGGAGGCAGTGTAACAAAAAGAAACACGAAGTAGGGTTTAAATATAAGTGAAAAACCCTAAAATTACAATTTCTCGGATTTGACAATCCTTTGGTTGAGTGCTTGGTCGAGTGGTCCAGTCGACCAAGGCAGACATTAAGGAACAATCAGGGAATTGAAGTATCAAATGGGCTCTAAACCTTATGGGCTTTTGCACACACATCAAGTGACATATCTAGTGTGTAGAAATACCTTCAAACCAAGTAAGATAATACTCCAAGTCCTTCAACTAATCTCATCTTCAGACAGGTGCAGCTTCCTTTCCAAATCTGTACAGACTTCTAAGTATGGAACTCCATCATCAACATCCATGGGTTTAGAGTCAAACACCATGTCTTCTACTGAGATGGCCCATAGTTGGCTTCTTCCTTTACTCCGGGTCTTTGGACCTAAAAACAACCGGGTTACCGGGTCAACATCAGGGTTAGGTTAGGGCTGGGTTTCACAAACATGGGGGCAGTAAACGCCTCATTCCCAGCAGAATTTTCAGGATCAATAGCTTCTTCAACAACTTTTTCAACTGAACTTTCTTTCTCAATGGGTACTATCTCAGGGGATACTTCAATTGGGGGAGAAACAGAGGATCTTTTTCTCTTGCCTTTTTTGGCAGTATGTAACTCTTCAGCAGAAGAATGACCCATGGAGCGAAGTCGACTTCTCAAGGTCCTCGCTATTTGAATCGGAGTTTCAATAGGGACAACTTTGACAAACCCAATATCAGAATTATCAGCATCTTCATTTCTTTCTACTTGATCCGGCTCCTTCCGATCAGATGGAATTTTCTCATCAGCAACATCTTTTTTGGGGCTTTTGGTTTTCTTCTTTGAAGTTTTCTTAACATCCTGCTATCTTTTCTTCCCTGACTTCCTTGACTTGGATTGAGGTTTCTTTTCAGATTTGTTTTCTTCTGAAACAGCCTTTCGGAGTTCAGAAACATTGGGAAGTTGGTATACATCGGTTCCTAAGGAAAAAACAAATGTAAAAGTTCAAAACTAATATTATTTTTATATTAAAAAAATTTTAAAAAATTTAAAAAATTTAAAAACAATTTCATTGTATACCTGGTAGAAGACCATGGCTGGCAAGACCTGCATCAGTTCTTAGATCGGCCGCATCGACTGGTTCTCCAGTGGGAATTAAATCCCAAGTCTCTTGGTCATACTCATTAAGTTCAGGACGCTTATTCAAGGGAAGAAGAGAACTCAGAGAGTGCAAACACCATCGGGAACGAGAGTTTGGAGTGGGAACGGCACAGAAAAAATACTTTTCTCGCCATTGTTTGTTGTCACGAGGGATGGAGGAATCAGTAAAAATTCGGGTTTCTATACCCAACTCATTCGCAATACATGTTCTTTTGGAAAAGTGGATGTAACCACACTCACGGGAAACTTTCAGAGTATGATAATTTCTGAAGAGTTCTATAGAAGGGAGACACCCCATTCTACGAATAAAAGGAAAAAAGCTGTAAACCAATCTCCAACTGTTCGGAGTAAGTTGACAAGAACAGACATGGTAGTAGTCAAGCAGGGACTGAACTATGGGAACCAAAGGAACTCTAAAACCAGACTCAAGATGGTCAAGGTAAACAGCAATAACTCCAGGTTCTGCATCATATGGACGTTCAGAGGATCCAGGAACCCATACCTTAGCATCGGAGGGAAAGTGATAATCTTCCAAGTATGAAGACAGGTGTGATTTTTTAATCTTAGTTGGATACCACTCCGAACCGGCATATCTTGGATCTTTCTTCTCTACAGACATATTTACAGGTGTGTAAGGAATGATATCTTCATAATGAGCATAAAGAGCGGGTTTCAGTCTAAGGGGACTTGATTAGACGAGAGAATAGTTAGGGTTTGCTCTGTTTGATCAGCATTTGAAGGAGTATCAGATCGGTCAGAAGTACTGGGTGCTGAAGGATTACTTGCAGAATCCATGTCAAATGAGAAAAGAGAAGAGTAAAGATTCGAAGAATGTAAGTAAGAGCAATAAGAGCAATGAAAATGGCGGATGAATACAATTTGTTTTCAAATGAGCGAGAGCAAATAACAGTGGATGAATAAATAGAAGGACGACGTAAGGCGAAGGAGGTTTCTTGAAGAATTGGAGGGAAGTATACGATGTTTCAGATCAATGGCTATATCTATTCGTACTTGAGGCGTGAAGTCAATCGATTGATTTAAAAGCATTGCCTCTGGACACGTGGATGATATAAAAGGAAAGAAGAGAGATATGATAACCGCAGGTTGGGAAAAATTTTAATTTATGATCAAACGGCGAAAAGGAGGATAACGTCAAAGAAGACAAAAAGTAAAATTGAAGAGAGAGAACAAAAAGGTCTGATAGATGAAGATTTTGGCTGATCTTACAGAGATTTGTGGGCTGAGCACAGTAATCTATGGTTATGGTTACGAAGCAATGATGGATCGACTCCTGATAAAATTACTGTTTTATATTCATAAATAAGGGATGGATCACCCATCAACGTTCTAGTTAATTATAACGATTAAGTCTGAGGTTGCAGTATTTAAAATATAATTTGTTTTGGAAATTATAGGGCATTGATCAAGTAAATTTCTGCGACGTGGAGGGAATATTAAAAAGTCTGATATGTGGAGAAAATATTTTCTTAACAAAAATGACGAAATCTACAAGATCATGACGTGCACAACATTCTAGAATTACCTAATCATTTATTCAAACCTCCTGACCAGACTCTCAGATAAGTTGAACCTGATCAGCAGGGGGCTCGTGTTGTCAATAAAATACCCCAACCTCGATTCAAGGTGGTTCACTCCGGTCTAAATCTAAGATTATCGGTTTAAGTCCATTCAATAAAGCGACTCTCGGGTTCACCCAACAGCTAAGAAGAAGGCCTAATCATGGTGGATGCTACTCAACCAACTATTAAAAGACAAAAAGGAGGTTATATTACAAAAGACAATAGATTAATTGATAAAGAAAAAGGAACAAAGGGGCAAGATATATTAATATATCAGAAAAATACTAAAACTGACTTTTTCTAAAACCAAAAATAAAAGAAAGGACTTTCAAGTATTCTATTCAAAGTTAAACATCAAATATTTGGGTCTGCAAGAGTATGGATATCATCTTTCTTGGATGGTGATTCATCGCTAGAATCACCATCCTTGCTTGAACTTTCGGTTTCTTCCTCTTCATAATCATTATCTTTATACTCTTCTTCACTTTCTCCATTATCCTTTGCAGAATCCTCAGAGTCAAGATGCCTCAAATTATTGAGATCAAAGAACTTCCAAGAGGGAACAAACTCAGGAGGAAGCGATTTAAAATCAATGTTAGGACAGATCTTGAGTATCTCAGAAAAAATCTGGAAACTTGGGTTGTCTCCTGCTTCTTCAACTGCAGAGGTAACAGAACTTAGGAGAAGTTGATGTTCATCCTGCATTCTTTTCTTCTCAAGTTCAAATTGCACTTCTGCTTCTTTTTTCTCTTCATGAAACTTCACAACCATGGAAGTCTTCTCTTTTACAATTTCTTTCTAGGCAACAACTAATTTATCTATTTCCATAGATACTTCCTTGTAAGAAGTCCTCATATTGTCCTTCTCCAAGGACATCTCACTCAGAGCCAAACTCAACTTGTCTTTCTGGAATTCCAAATCATTTTTCTCCTTCGAAAGAGAATCAAATGCTTGTTGCAGCAATTCATTTCTTCTTTCAAAGTTCAAATTCGATTTCTCTGCTTCTTCTAATTTGATTTTCAAATCTGTTGTTTCTCTTTCAAAACCTTGGGACCACGCAATTGCCCTTGCCAACTTACCTTGAATTTCATCTCTTTCATGAGTGGCAAGTCTGGCCTTCTCCAATGCATTATTCTTCAACATCTCAATCTGCAAGAAGTCTTCCTTGTATTTCATTAACGAATCCTTTAAACCTGAAACTTCTTCCTGGAAAGCATTGCATAGATCAGAACAAATTTGAAAATCATCTTGCAAATTATCTTTCTCAGAACATAAATCATTTTCTCTGAATTGAGCAGCCTCTAATTTCCTTTCTGAGGATTTCAAACTATTCTTGAGTTGTTGTACCTCATCATTCAATTCAAAAGTACGTTTGATCAAATTGTCATTTTCCAAAGACATATTTTTCTCTCTTTCCAAGACCTCAGCAAAAGCATTGAAAGCAGCACCAAAGCATCTGCAGAAAAAGTGATAAAGACTTAGCAAAACAATGGATAATGAAAGGAAATTTATCTTAACAAAAATGATAAAGGTTTAGTTTTTACCCCCAGGCATGTATGTAAAGCCCATCATCAGACATGCCAACAGTCTCTCTTTTGTCATGGGTAATTCTACCCTTGGTCCCCCATTCATGAGCAACTTGCCAATTCCAATTGGCAGTATGATTTTCTTTCAAACCCCAAACAGGCTGAAAATGGTCACCAGAGTCAGCAACACTTTGGGCATCTTCTAATTGGCCAGGGCCAATTGGGTGTGGGTTCACAGCTTCAAGCACATTATCAGGATTAACATCTACAACAAGCGCCATTAGAATCTACTTGCATGTCAACAACTTCAGCCGCAATGTTCTCTTCGTCCTCAGATCCAATAGGAGGATCAGCTGGCATATCAAATTCAGGGGGAGCAGCATGAACAAAATCTTCATTTGGCGGAGCAATCTGTGCATTCTCTTCACCAATATCAACAACAATGTTTATGTCTGGAACAACATTGTTAAAAACAGGGGCATGCAAAGCAGGATCATGTATAAGGGGAGCAAAAACAGGGGCAGACAAAGCAGGATCATGTATAGGGGGAACAAAAACAGGGGTAGGCAAAGCAGGATCATGTATAGGGGGAACAAAAACAAGGGCAGGCAAAGCAGAATCATGTATAGGGGGAGGAAAAACAGGGGCAGGCAAAGCAGGATCATGTATAGGGGGAGCAAAAACAGGGACAGGCAAAGCAGAATCATGTATAGGGGGAGCAAAAACAAAAACAGGATCATCATCAGCAACAACATTTTCATTTTGAGGAATATCCTTACGGATATTCTCTTCAAAAACAAATTCAGGAGGAGAAGCGGGAACTGAAGTGTTCTCATCAAACACCAGATCAACTATTTGTTCAATAATATCACCTGTAGCATTAGCAAGAATTTCTTCATCCATATTCTTTAGATTTCTTCTTGTACCTGGTCTACCTTTTGCTGACCAGATGGACATTTTCTCTCAGCAGTCTTCTTAACAACCTTTCTCTTGGGGGAATGATGAATAGCAGAATGTTTTCTTTTCTTACCTGACTTCTCAGGTTTGGAATCATGCTTCTTTTCTTCTGAAGCAACCTTTCGGAGTTCATAAATGTTAGGGATTTGATAAACATCAATCCCTGTAAAAGAAACAGAGGTCAACAAAAAAACAAAATTTATAGTATTGCAAAAAAGAAGAAGAAGAAGAAAAAAGCTCTCTTATGTACCTGGTAAGAGGTTGTGAGTTGCCAATCCAACATGATTCTTCAGTTCTGTTGCATCAATGGATTTTCCAGACGGGATCAGGCTCCATGTTTCCTAATCATATGCACTCAGCATAGGACGATGGTTCAGAGGACGAAGGGATTCCTTTGTATGGAAACACCATCGAGAGCGGTAATTGGGAATGGGGATGGCACAAAAAAAATACCTTTCTCTCCATTTCTTGTTGTCATGAGGAACAGAGTAGTCGGTGAAGATTTTGGTTTTCTTACCCAACTCATCAGCAATATAAGTTCTTCGAGCAAAATGGAGATAACCACGCTCACGGGAAACTTTGAGGCTATGAAAATTTCTAAAAAGTTTGATAGATGGGGTGCGGCCCATTTGACGGATGAAGGCAAAGAAATAGTAAACCAACTTCCAACTGTTGGGAGTAAGTTGAGAAGGGCAGACGCAGTAGTAGTCAAGTAAAGACAGGACAATGGGAATCAGAGGATTTCTAAATCCATAATCAAGGTGATGGAGGTAAACGGCAATAACGCCGGGGCTAGCATTATATGGACGCACAGAATGTTCAAGAACCCATAACTTGGCATTAGAAGGAAAATGGAAATCTTGACGGTAAGACGACAGGTGAGATTCTTTGACTGTAGTTGGATACCATTCAGGTCCAGCATGTCTGGGGTTCAACTTTCTTTGGTGGTGTCCAAGGGAACATAAGGAGTTATTTCTTCGTCCACAGCACATGGAGCAGGGCTATCAACATTAACATCTGAAGGCGCATTCACTTGTTCTGAGGTGCTGGGGGCTGAAGAATTGATAGAGGGATCCATGAAGAAGAAAGAGTAGCAACGAAGGTTCAGGAAATGAAAACAAAACACAGGAAGGATGATAAAGGAGTTGCAGAGGAATGTAGTTTGAGTATGAAGAAAAAAGAAGTAGGTTATGGCCCGAAAGCGGATGACAGGGAGTAAATAAATACGAGGATGAGGTGAGATAATGAAAAGACTCTTGAAAAGTGGAGGGAAATATACGATGCTTCAGATCAACGGCTATAACTATTTGTAATCGATGCTTGGGGTTTATCGGTGGATTTGGAAACATTGTGACCAGACACGTGGATAAAATAAAAACGATTAAGGAGAGCATTACAATCGTGCGATGGGAAGCAAAAAATATTTATTGATTAAACAACGGAGAAGAAGATAACACCAAGGAAGTTGGACAAGTGCATTAATGATGTGATTTGATTTGGGGCGGCTGACCTCAGTATTTGATGATTACGAAACATTTGGGGCGGCTGACCACAGTATTTGATGATTAAGAAAGATGGATAAATTTTCAAGAGGCATTATGGTTTGTTCTTTTAAAACATATTGAGATTAGCGTCTAAATTGATGACAACCTGGGAATCCGAATTACAATACAATTTTTGAAAATGCATGGTTTCTAGAAATAATACGAAAGGTTGAAGGATAAAAAAATTGCCATGTGGGGAGTAAAACTTGATGACGAAGATTAAGCACATGAAAGCAGTTGAAACTTTAAGAGTCAAAAATACAGAATGAACGGTTCTGATTGAATTCAACTTCTATTGATTAATATTTCCGAAGTTGATATGAATTGAACGATACTAATGACCTAAAGTACTGAGGATTGGGAATTTTCACAAACGGTACAAAATATAGAATATTCTGAAGTCATTTGAAGGAAAGATTCAAACCTCCTGACCAGAGTCTCATACAAGTTCAACCTGATCAGCAGGCTTGTGGGCTCATGCTGTCACTAAAATATGGTCATCCCGGTTATTCCCACTATACACATATCCTGTATTTCGTCCAAATCTTCTACAAGATCAAGCAGCATCTGTCTCAGAGCTCCAGCCCATCAACCTAATTCAAACTTCCAAAAATAAAAGAAACAAGATCCAACCTACTCAAAATAAATCATTTCAAAAGCAAATACATGTTTCAAAAAGAATAAATAAATCATATCAACGTTTGTTTACTGAGACGAAGTTCCTCTACTACATCAGCTGTAAAACGATTTGGTAAAGTACTGAATGTAATGTGGCAACCTAAAATCCACCAACTTCTAGTAAGACACACCAGACTTGAGAAACAGACAATAGAAGTAGCAATATACTTGATAGTCAAAACTAGTCAGTCTGATGAAACAGAATCATTCCATTTCAAGTACCTTCAGAACGGAACCATTCTGTTTCAACTATCTGATCAGTCTGATGAAACGGAATCATTCTGTTTAAAATACGTTCAGAACAGAACCATTCAATTTTACCAAGTTTGCATAAACGTTATCGCATTCACACATACCAAACCTTCATATCTTCATAATTTTCTAGTAAATTAGAATAACAACTGTACATACCAACTCTTTATGTGAAGTATTTTTGTATTGGAAACCACAAATAAAAATAAAAAAAGTATCCCATAATTGAGCAACCAACCACTGTTATGCACACTGAAATTTTCAAATGAAGAATTACAATAATGTGTATGATCTATCATTGTTTTATACAAATTTGAAGGGAATAAAAAATGTTTCAATATGAAGGTCATGTTTCAATTATTTGTTTCATCAGACTGTAATTGTTATATGAAAGGTTGATATGACAAATTAAATAATTGGATGTCTAGAGCATCATATATAGAAGCTGTGGTTCAGCAAATTGTTGATGGCTTAAGTTCACTACACCAGCCCAATATTATTCACCGTGACTTGAAGCCTGACAAATGCCTATTCCTGAATGAAATCCACAATTCGCCTTTGAAGATTATGGACTTTGGTTTGAGTTTTGTTGATGACTTCACTGACCCAATTGTTGGAACGTTTGCTTCAATTGATTATGTCTCACCAGAGACTTCATCACTTCAGAAAATCACTTTTCCTCCTTTCTGGGTAAGCCACATTCTTCAAATAGACCAACAGCTCAAGAGGTAATGTCTGAAAAATTAATGTGAAGTATGTTATAAAATATGTTTAAAACTATTAAAGTTATTTTATATAAATATTTGTTTACATCGTGTCTTTTATCCATGGTTTTATTTAGTCCCACATCGGGTTGAGAGGATCTGATTATATGGTTTATATATAGTAAGAGTCCATGTATTATTAATTTGCCTGAACCCTATAGTGACCCTGCCATGATTATATATATATATATATACATTTATATGACTTGGGACTTGGGACTTGGGACTTGGGTCGTGGGCTTTGATCAGGAAGGCCCAGTTTGTCATGGGCCCTATTCTGGAAAGCCCACTACTGGGTGAATACATGGAGATGCCATTTGAGTGGCACTCTCCTGTAGGGAGGTCAGCTGGAGGTACCTTGCTAAAGAGAGTTGAGCTGAAAGGTACCCTCACAGCCTTACCCTCTCACCCACAGCCTTTGGGGCTCTATATAAACTCAATTTCGTGCTCATTCTTGACACACAGAATTCCTCCTCCTCTTTCTCTCTCTCTCTCTCTCTCCCTGTTATTCTGTTAAGCAATGAACATAACCTAATTATACCTTGAGTAAACCTTTCTGGGGTGCAACCTTAAAGGTTTGGGCTGACTGATCTTGGGGTGAAGACACTTTTAGAACCCGTATTGCACAATTCGGGGTGTCTAAATACCTTAAAGAAAGTACTTCATGTACGTTTCAGCTCTAAAGGAGTATTGTGATTACAACAACAGTTCTGGTGTGCGTGCAGATCCCTCAATTGTTTACAACAAAGTATAGTCGATATTCATGCACAAACTAAAATTTAAAGACATTAATAAACTTAAAAGGAATCCTAAATGAATCCTTATTGAATATTAATTGATAGTTTACAATTATAAAGAAGAATACGATGCGGATTAAAACACATAAAACCATACACCATCTTCATACATTCACTCCACTACACTTGAAGTTTAACTCAAGAACAAAGCCATGAGCTTTCTTTATATATATATATACCAACCATGTGAATTTCAAAAGGTTACCATTTTTGAGATCACACCAACCGCTTTCTTGTTCCTGGAGATGTTTATTTCATGCTGATTGGGATTAGACCTATTTAGGTTATAATCTTACATTTATTTGTGTCTTCCAATATCTACTTTAGAAACACAGAAGTATAAAGGATGGATCAGTTGAGATGATGATTGATAAGGGGATTCTCCATAGATGGTTTCAAGAAATAAATGTAAAATTAAAGGAAAAAGAAGGTTCTTAAGATTATGATGCAAAGGAAAACATCAGTCAAGCATTAGTATTTGTCAAAAGTACTGATTTAATGAAATGAAGTCTGTGAACAAGCACCCATTGTATCTAAGCCCTTGCTAATATATAGTGTCTTCATTGCATATATATGGCAAGCTTTAGCTAAAACTCCATAACGCTTGAATCCATTATAGCTAAACCAGATAAATCTATAATCCATCAATATTAGATAAAAAACTATTATATGATGATCCATCAGATGCACCAGATGGATAAATAAAAGATGCATTCTATAAAAAGAAGTCATTTACAGCAATAACTACAAACATTCATGTGTAAAGACAGAAAATACCAGAAAAAGGGCATGGAAAATTTTACAAGATATGTTCAAAAAAGCAGATCAGAAAAATTAAAGTATCAGCCTAACAAGCAGATCAAAAAAAGGGCATGGAAAATTAAAGAGCAGCTTGTATGTTTCCTTTTTTATACTCGAGCTTTCCTAACAATGCTCTAGCCTCCTGTGTACATGAAATGTATTTGAGCTTTGTAACCGAATTATAGATAGAAAAGCATTTGAGCTTCTTGACCAAATTCATAAAACAAAAAGACATAGGAATTAGTTTCTCATTCATAAGCAATGGTAAGCTACCCATTAGTTTAAAAAACTAAGATCTCAAAAGACAACTAATTTTGAAATTTTTTGTTGGGAATAGAATGTTAAAGATGAAGGACAAAAGGTTAAAACTAAACAGCGCCACAATAATGAACTGAAGATGGCCAAGAATATAGCCGAAGCTTTTAAGACCGCAATTCACTTATTCTGAGAACCAACAGATAACATTATAGCTAGGAACTGAGCACAATGATTATCGAGATATCCCATACAAGTAGCTGTAAAGGTCCAGAGAATATAGAAAACAAATGCATTGACCACCTATAGTCTTCTCGATATGACCATACTGATCTTACACAATGGAGCAGTTAACGAATCCACAATGTCAACTAAATAACCACAAACAAGCGCAACCCAACTCATTGTATCATCTAATTGGAAAGCAAAAAGGAACTTTTCTCTATAAAAGTAATCTTTCAAATATAGAATATGGTGAATTGGTTAACATGTGTTTTCTATGCCGTTCTCCGAAATCATAATGACATTCACATAGTCAAAACTCAGCAAAATCAAAACGCAAGAAAATGTGCAGTAACAAACCTCATAGTTCAGACAACTGGTTTCACGAAGGGATGATTCAGCCTCTTCAATATTGCTAGTATCTGGCTTCTGCTAACTTTCACCAGTTCGAGAGAGTAAAGACTGGCCGAATAGTCTCTGGTGGCCAACGAGTCAGATGAGGGAACCATTTCATCTGTTATTATCTGCTCTCCGGAACAAAGGCATTTCACCATCCTCCCCAACCCTGCTCTAACACCACTTCTCTGATTTCTTCGTTTGTCACATCCCATTATGTTTCATTAGAGTGGAGAGTTTTCTGATCATCTCAATTGCAGAAGACCCAAATCAGCCCCGATGATTTGGGTCGAAGATAACATAATCACAGGTTCACTTATTGGGTAAAATAAGATGATCGACTCTCTGTAACATGGCAAAATTCAAAATTGCAGGAATAACAAGTGAGACAAGAGATATAATAATCGAACCGGAGACTCCATTTCCAGTTAGAATAATAAAACAAAGAAGACAACATTTCACCACTCACCCATATAAATAAAAACCACGCAGATCTCCTTTCTATATATATAATTTTTCCTTGAAACAAATTTAAATAATCCTATAATAGTTCAAATTCAAAGCGTCAACACTAGAATTAAATAGTCAAAACTGCCACTAGACTCTAGAAATCAACAAAATCATTAGAAATCCCACACCGTCAACCCGGCCATCCTAAGTAAAGCAGACAAACCATGGGTGTGAAACCCAGCCCTAACCTTGACCCGGAAACCCTGTTGTTTGTAGGTCTGACAACCCGAAGTAAAGCAAGAAGTCAGCTATGGGCCATTCTAGTGGAAGACTTGGTGGCTAGCTTGGAATCCATGAGTGTTGATGTCAGTGTTCCATTTATGGAAACTGCACCCTGATGAAGATGGAATTAGTTGATGGACTTGGAGTGCTCTCTGTCATGGTTCGAAGGCATTTCTACCTACTAGGTAAGTCACATGATGTGTGTGCAAAACCCCTTTATGTTTGGATTTGATCTGAGCCTTCATTTCCCTATTTTGGACTTGCTGTTCTGATTGGTCGACTGAACTGACCAGTCGACCAATCCAATCGACCAATGGGATCTGATTTTGCTAATTAGGTCTTTGCTTGCTCTATTTAAGTCCAATCACGAGTCTACTTTGTATTTTCTGCCTCCAAACTCCTTGGAACGAACCAGAGCCCTCTTCAAGTCATCTCCTCTGCATCCTTTGTGATTTTCTTGATGGATCTTCGTCAAATCTCTTGCATTTACACAAAAAGGTATGTGATCATCCTCTTCTATGCTTCGTCTTTGATTCTCCATTACTTTTCTATCCTTTTTTGTTGAGGACAGTAGAGATGATGTTGCATCTTTGTTGCAACCATCACTCTACTCATTCCCTCTCTTTTCCTAAGGATCTAAAGCTTGGTGGATGATCTTCATCAAGATCATCACTCGCTTTTGAAGGAAAGCTTGTATTCATTCTCTTTCCTTATTTAGATTGATGTTCTTCAGTCTTAGATCTAATTTTCTTGAAGATCTATGCATGTTTCTCATGATTCCTTTATCAAAAATAGTGATCCATCATCTTATTGTTCTTGTCCATGATTTTTACTATGAGTTCTTCAAGAACCATGATTGATCTAATTATGGTAACTTTTGTTTCCTAATTTGTAACTTGAAAACTTGATTCGATTAGTGTTTTGAAGTCCTCTATATACTAGTATACTGCTATTGTAGTTTCCCCCTTGTTTAGTACCCTTTTGAACCACCAAATTCGGTTTCTTATTCTAAAAACTCTGATTTTTTAAGGCCACTGTCTCTGTTGGTCGACTCATTGGTCGACTAAGGCAGTAGACCAATCCAATCGACCAATGAGTACAGCAACCTCATATTTGGTCTGTTTTGGATGTTTTGATATCTTTCCTTCTAGGTATCTTTCCTAATATGTTATATATACTTGTTTAGGACTTTCTTCCCAAGTTTAGTCAAGGCCTTACTTGATTCCCCAAGATCCTTTGCGAATTATATAAGGTAAGGATGGTTATTTCCTTAACTACATAGATTGCATGTTCTAGTTTCTATATTTAAATCTTTGGTTTATTTCCTTAATTAGATTCTTACAATGATATACTACTAATGCAACTACCTTGATTTCAGTAGCATTACTTGTTTATACTAAATTGATTCATGTATGATTTACTTACCAAAATATATGCAAGTTGGATGTTATTATTGATTTCTTTCCAATAAGAAGTTGCCATATATGTGATGTTATGGATTTATGTTTGTGAATGATTAAGTATGGTTTGGAAAGGAGAGGTGTCCTTTTGACACTTCTGTCCTTGGACAACTTTGGGAATATTATGGGATGTTTCCGGAGATGCCCTTTGGACACCTTCCTAAATTGTTGGATGACATATTTAGGGTTGTCTAGTAGTGTTTGGCTAGGATGTCTTGTTATGTCAGACCCTAATCGAAGGGGTATTGAGACCGAACGACCCGTGGTAGCAATGGGGATTCATGGGAGCTCAAGACCGGTAACCAACCTGTGAGAGGACAGAAATCACATTGTGGGGACCATTTATCGGTAGGGTTGCATATGAATAGACTTGGGCTCACAGGTGCTCAAGACCGGTAACCAACCCGTGAGGGGATGTGAGAGCTTCCCGTTTACCATATGTGGATGACCTATAGGGTTGATGAGTCCGTAGTTAGGGACTATGAAGACTCTAGTGTGAAGGATACTGGAAAGGATCACCAGGGGCGAGGAATGGACGTATCTGGATCTGACTTGATATAACTAAGTAGGAGACTTGCATTTGGCTAGGCTTTGACCCTAACATGCGCCGATACTTAGACCAATGGTGATGTGAGAGAGTGGTGACTTAACCCCCAGCCATGGAATGTCCCGAGGGATGCCGGACCCACTACCAAAAGGTGTTGTGTGATGAGACCTTCCTAAAGAAGTACAGTGCTATGACTTAAAGCATGTCTGCCAATAGAGACCAGCATACATAGAGTTAGAGTCATATTGCATCATGTGTTTCATATCATATAGCATTTTACTCTGCTTTGAAATCCTGCCATTTATGTTGTTATGGATTAACTGCCTTACTGGGTTTCTTTGAAACTCATTCATTTTGTACAATATTTTGTTAGATTACTCTACAGGTACTGATGACTATGAAAGTCAATATGAGGAAGCACAAAGTGAAGAGGCGTACTTCACGCAAGGTGCTGGCAACCATGAAGATTACATTGAGGATTCCTCAAATGGTTTTGCTTGTTACCAGGATTAGCCCTACTGTGGAGTGGGAACGTCTGAGCGTCATTGATGAAGTCTACGTTTATGAAGACGTTCTTTATAAGATAGAATAGACTTTAGATTAGTTTGTTATATCTTTCTTTCTTATCTTAGAACCAGATGTAACCTTTCTTTTGACTTGCGATCTACTTTTCCGCTGGTTGTAGAGGGGGATTCCGCCTCACTTTACTTTATTGATTTGACATTCTGATTGTCTTTCGTACTCTGATTTCATATAATTTATTCTTTCCTTATTTGGATCTTTTGTTTATAGTTTGCACATTGATTATTTATGTTCATGATTATGTTATTGTCTATGTGGGAGGTTGATTACCTCGATACTTGGTCTTCGAGGTTGTAGATCACACACTCGGGTATGCCAGGTAGGGTACCGGTTGGGTGGATGTGACAATGGAGATATCCTAACCAAACTCAGTTGAATTTCGCACAAGCCCAAATGTTGATTTTCCTAAAAAACTAGACCAGAAGAAGTGACACTAAAACCCTTATTAATTAAAACTAAAACCCATGATATCAAAGTTGCAGAATCGAATGATCTCTATCTCTTCAGTTTCAACCTCCTGCTTCTGCTTCTTCTTCCTCTCCAGAACGTCAGAGCTCGAAATCGTTCACAAACGAAATGAGGGTTGAGCGGTGAAAGAATGGGTTTTGTGTTTTTCAAAACATTTTGAAATTCAAAATTAACCCGCCGCATGGGTTTGATTTCGTATACAATTGTATTTTGTTAAAGGTATAAAATAATTGTATGTATGTTGTGTTTTATAAAACGTATTTATAACATATACTACAACTCAAAAGAGAATGTCGAACCGGTTTAGCGTCATTGGCTGAACCGTCCCCAAAAAGCAGCTTTAACAGGTTGATGCGAGCCGTCCGATTATCGCTTGACGGTCTTGCGCATTAATTACAACTCAGCAAAATTGATTGATAGGTGTGTTTTTGTAAAAAAAAAAAAAGAGGTGTGTTCTTGTACGGTTGTAAAAAAAAAACATTAATTACGGAGGAACTCAGCAAAATTGATTGATAGGTGTGTTCTTGTGAAAAAAAAGAAAAAAAAAAAAAGAGAGGAGGTGCGTTCTTGTACGGTTGTACCGTCATTACTTCATCAGAAGCTGCAAAACATTGAGAAGCTGCAAAACATTGAGGAAAAGCCTTCAACGAGCTGGGCAAACCAACACTCTTCGCTAGCTCCTCCAATTTACCTGCTCTTAAACCCTGGGAAGAACAGTGTTAGCTATATCCTTCCCATCCATTAATTCTCACAACTCTTCCATGAACCCACATTCAATCTAAATGTACCTTTCATTTGTCGACAAAGGCGAAGTGGGAAATGGAAGAAAAATCAAATAAGTTCTTGTAGTTTTCGGAACGGATCGATATACGCATGGGATCAGAAGAATGATAGCCCTGATTTTACGACTGTTGGATCGTTAGTTGCCAAGTGTCACGCCCCAGATATCTCTGTAACTCCCGGAGACGAGCCCTAATCCCTTTAACCTACCTATAAAATGTCATTTTCAGATGCAAGGACGTCGCCGTCTACTCTAGCTGATGTAAAGTGGTTTTATATGAGATGGGTGTCCATCTGCATCTCCTCTGAGTGCCCCTTCTGATCTTCCATTATCTACCGTCTGATAGTTATGTTGCCAAACGATTCTGCTAATCGGTTCATCCTGGTAATCGATGATGATGCAGGGTTTTCGATTGAACAATCTCACCTCTTTCATTATAACTATAGGGTATTGCTCTTTTCACCCTTAATCCTTGCTCAATATTGTCTTTAAATTTTGTCATGCATGTGATATTTCCATCTGAGTTAATTTTTTCTGATTTCTTTTTGGGTATATTCTATCTCAGTCAATCGATAATATAGAATGTGTTTTCGCAAATCGGGTCAATGATTTACCAGGCAAAATGAGGTTTGTTTCTCTTTTTCATGTATTCCATGTATTTTCTGTTATAACTATATTCTTTCTGTATGTTTGAGATTACTTTCTACTACTCATGAAGCAGAAAAATGCTAATTTATTTATAATGCAAATGCGAACAATCCAACACCAAATACAAGTTACTCTTGCATCTAATAATTCTGGGGTAAAGTTGTCCTCAGTCTGTTGGTTAGTAAGAATCCCTTGACTCACATTTTTAAGATTCGTCAACTTTACAGCTGTTGAAATTATGGCAGAGGCTGCATTTTTTTTTTTTGGTGAAAAGGGGCTGCATTTTGGTGGATGCTATGGTGGTGGTGTATTTTTATCTTTTCTAGATACTTCATTAAATAGGGTGAGACAACAACCTCACTATACATAGGTGAAAACTTAGGAGTCATATATATTACAACTACTATATATAATTGTTCTGCTTTTATAACATAATTAGTGCCTCCATTTGTCACTATTTGGCTTCAGTTAGTACGAGTGCGTATGATTGACTGAATTTAAAGTAGAAAATTGTTAACCACGACCAAAGTGGGTACGGTAATCTTTATTTAATGGTGGTAAGTTTTTACTCTAGCAATTTGTAAGGAGCTGGAGTGACATTGAATGTACCATATCTGGTTGGCCTAATTATTAATCACAACTACAATGAATTATATTTATATATATAATGGTTTAGTGTTGCCACCGTTCTTTATTCGAGTATGCAAAAATAGAAAGTAGTAATCTATAACCGCCTCCACTTCTTGCCAGAAAAGGGCTCCTTGTGGCACTATTTGGCAATCGTTGTTTTGGGCATCCTTTCATTTTGTCATATAATTAAGAGTTGTAGTATCATAACTGCAACAGGGGTGAATATGATATTTACATTTTCAAGTGCCTTGGCCTCATCCACCCCTCATTTACTGTGCCCCTCCTTTTCCTCCTTATATCCCTTCTCTCTCTCTTCTCTGGTTCTTTCTTCTTTCAACTCTCCTCCTTCCCTTTCTCTTGGTCTCCTTTCCTCATCTCTCCCCTATCTCTTCCCCCCCCCCCCCCAAAAAAAAAAAAAAAAAAGATGCAGCCGCAGTTGCTGGCTATTTTGGTACTCATCTGATTTGCGCTATCAAAGGGCACAACCATCTTGGAGATGATTTCACAAGGGAGATCGTGTCTTCTAGGAAGAACAAAAAACTGGAAAAATTAGTTTGTCCCTCTCCTTGTTCTTTTCCCTGGTCTAGACCTTTGTGCTGTGCTCTAGTTCTTGTGTATTTTGGGCTTTGTTGGTTTTGTTAGGTCTCTCTGCCGCTTTGCTTGCTTGTACATAAGTGCCTTTGTTTGTTTATGTATTTATCAGGGGCAATTTATTACTTTTTCTGTGTGTTGTTGTCTCTCTTTCTCTTTGTGCAAATTGCTTAGCAGAGATTTTCCATTTTTATGTGGGGACTTTCTGCTTGTTTCCTCCATTGTAATTATTCTCCTTGTTGTAGTACTAGCTTCAAAAATGTAAGTTCATGATCTAGTCTATTTTTTGACTGCAATTGATTGGAGAGATTGGTTAGATATGCTATGTATTATGTAAAAATAGCATGCCCAGTGCATGAGGCTCCAGTCAGTGTGGGATCTGCAGAGGGTCATATTGTTTGCAGCATGCTTTCACAAAGAGTCTTTGCTTTTTAAGAAATCTGTCTACTCAGACTATAAAAATGGTCCAAGTAGTTATCAGTTTAACTTGATTGCTAGATTAAGAACATTTGATCCTATGATGTGCCCATTCCCATTGAGAAACCGGAGAAGAAGACCTTGTTGAAGCTGGAATGGGTTAATCCAACTAGTTCTTTGGGTGCATGTATGTTTTGTCAGTTCTTAATTACCTAGGTTGTTCTGTGCTATATATCCTGTGTGTTCTTTTCGCCAAATAGTGGTTTAGAGGTTATGCAAGTACCACTTTGGGCTGACACAAAACCATTTGGATGTCCAGACAGGAATGAACCTGGTCCAGTTTGATTTGTATTTCAGTTGGATATGTTACTTTATGCTCTGTTTTGTAGTGTCATATAGAGTTTGATTCTTGTATTGTCATTGATGGAATCATGATAGAGTGAGGATTTCACTTCTAAAAGTTGCAAGTTATTGAAGTTCAATTGGTTGAGTTAGAATAGGAGCGTTTGGTCCTTTCATTTATTCCATGTGGCCATGCAGCTAGAACTCATATTGAATAGATGAAATATTGATCTTGGTTTTAGAAGCTTGCGGATTTTGGGTCCCTCCACCTTCCAAAGAAAAGCAACTTTCTTCTTATGTGTTTTTTTCCCATTCTGTTCTTGGGCCTATTTTGATTCCAAATAAAACCCTGTCCATGGTTGTTTTCAAATTTAGAGTGTGTTGGCCTAAGGAAAATCTGGCTGATCTGATTACTGACGAAAGGCAAAACAACAATTTTGGCTGATGATCTGTGGTGTATATAATCATAAAGGGGCCTGATTATTATTCTCTCCAAGGCTTATTTAGTTTTGGAATTCTTTGTTTCTTATTGGTTTGATGCTGCATATTGTTTTAAGTGTTTGATTCTTCTCAGCACATTATTAAATTAGGTAGAAAATGGTTGGCAGACTGAAAAATGAAATTTTTTGCAGCCAAAATCCTTTAAACATGTCTCTGTTGCATGGTTGGACATCTTCTCACACCCGCCATTTTGAATTTCCCACTTCTTGGGTTCTTAACACCAGCAGTGGGCACTCAACCATGTTACATGGTAGCTTGGTGGCCTTCGCTAGAAGTCACTGATGGATGGAGAAGATTAGACCGATTTGAAGGAGTTGGCAGAGTCCAGGAAGCAGGGTTGTAGCCAACCTAAAAACAGTGGGGAAAGATTTAAAGGAATTGGCAGATTCCAGCAAGCAGGGTCATAGCCAAACCTAAAACCAGTGGGGAAAGATTTAAAGGAATTGGCAGAGTCCAGCAAGCAGGGTCATAGCCAACCTAAAAACAGTGGGGGAAGTGGCTGTCATCAACCTGTCATTCTTGTAATGTCTTCCCAGTGAGACAAATTCATCCTATCAAGTTAGCCTGATTGAAGCCTACTGTATTGTCCTACCCACGGCCCATAGTGTGGCATGGGATATTTAAATGGGTTTTGGTCTTACTTGTGTTGAGATCAGCAATCCAAACTTCAGGTACTTGCATATATCTGGAAAATTCATTGTTATATACCTCATTGATTTAAGATGTTTAGTTCATGCGAGTCTCCGTGCATCATCAATTAAGCCTCAACCTGACCAACTGAAAGCCAACATTTTAGTAACTTTCTGGGCTCTCTACTTGGTGTTCGAGAACTTTACTTGGGAGGCTATTGTATCCAGGTAATATATGGAACTTGTGGTTTTCATATTTAGTAGGTGCTAATTTGAAGAATTTTTTTTCTTTTAACTTCTGCTTCCTTTCTATTGTAGGCCTTAACTGTTAGTGATGTGGCAAGCAGGCTTCAATCTACTTATGCTCACTTGAGGAGCATCTATATGCTGAGGATATGAAACAGATTTCAGTTGCTAAATATTTACTTACTGGCTCCCCTAATTTGCAGTATGTTAGTATCTAGTTAACTCATATATAGCTCCATCCTTCCTCCTATGTGTTTTTCCATTGTTCTTTGTTCTCATTAACTTATTTAATTTCCAGCTCTGGGGTGATAGCAGGTATGAGTTTTTACCTTTCCTAAGTCTGCAAGAAGCAAGATATCAGTTAGAGCTTCAACCAATAGACTCCGGGTTGTACATCTCTTTGATGTCCATGGCACGGATATTGAGTTGGTCAGTGAATTTTCACCAAGAGAGGGGTCAACTGAATAGTCACCAAGTTGAGGTGAGAGCTAGAATCCTTTCTTTCACACTCTTCTGGTAAGAATGTCTCAGGTGGCAACAAAATCAAGAAAAAACAGCAACGCAATGGACATGTATTATGAGAAGTATTAGGTTGACGAGGACCATGGCTCGGTGCCCTGTTTAGGGTTAGTCGTAACCCAAATCAAGCTGGGCTGACAAAATCTAATTTTGAGGGAAAGAAACCATTGATATAGCACGGAAGGAGGCTGCTGGAGGAGCTGAGTGTCGCTTTCAGTTTGCTGAACAAGAAAGAAATCCCATGATGTTCTTGTACCCATTTTATTGATCTCCAGTTTGTTTAGTGATAAACACGGTAGGTGATTTATGAAGTAGTAAATAAAAGGATGTATTTTGAGTCCCTCATAATAGGTGATTTCTGAAGTCATAAATTAGAAGGGTAGACTATGCTGCTCTCCAGAATTGTCTGTGCTGCTCTCCAGTTTGTAAGTCCACAGTCTGCTGCTTTCCAGAATTGTCGATCGACATGAAACTAAGTACAGATCAGAGAGATTCCATGAGGTTTCTATTCCAGATGCTACATGGAGTTGATCTTTCATTTGAGTTGCACAAATTTGGTTTAGTAGAGATTTGTAATTGATAAAAATGTAACAGACCAGGATTGAGCTTGAGATGTAGTCGAGATGTGTAATTGTTTGGGAGCTCTTTGTATATTAATTGATTATTTCTCTGTATGTAAGGTTTTAAATTGTGGATTGGAGGATGCATGCAGGTGTATACAATCGTTGCTTATCTTAATGGTGCTACTTCAAATCAAGGGGGCCCAAGAATTGGATTGAATTGTGGATTAGGACTTTGTTATGGTATTTCTGCTTCAATGGTAGGTAGAAAGCTGATGTTCCCAGGTCTCAATTCACGTTAGCATTAGGTGATTAACTTATATAATTATCAATTGAATCAAAAGAAAAACGCAACCTATAAACCCTAACCTAGCCTAACAATTCGGTCATGTAAATTACCAAGAAAATTGGAAGCAAGAAGAAGAAGAGACACAGGCGTTTGATGACGGAGTTCGGCTCTTGAGCCTACGTCTCCGGGACTCGAGATAGAGTCCAATCTACTATAGCTTGAGAAATTACAGATAAACAGGGAAAATAAGGGTACAGAGATGACCATATATGGCAGTAGTTGATGCTCAAATCAACATCGAGTCTTCCTCTTCATATGAGGAATGAAAGCCCTGGTATCGCCTCAAAGAACCAAACACAGAGTGAGATCAGAACATCAAGAACAACTCCAAGCCATCACCGAATCACTCAAGAACACCACCGAGTGATTCCCTTCCTTTGCCAAGCACTTTGCCTCAAAGTACCACAAGAATCAACCATCGAACGAAGGTAGAAGATGAAGAGCAGGAAGAAGAATAGCCATCTCCGAATCTCCAGAATCGCCAGAGCTCAAACCCCAAATCACAGAACAAAAAACCCCAACACTGTTTGCATACGTGAATGAAATAAACCAGCCCAACTATGCCTTATACAAACACATGAACCAGACGGTTCAATAACAAACCAGGTAAATACATGAAATACCCAGATTACCCCAACAATCTCCCCCTTAATCTGTAACTCTACACAACAACCATAGTAGACTGGGCTTCAACCGTCATCGTCCAAGTGTACCTGCACAAACAAAAGAAAAGAGACCACAGTACAAAGCAAACAAAAAATATGCAAAGTACCTAGACATGCACTAACCATGCAACACTAAAGGACTCACAACAGGCACACCATGCAACAAATGCAACAGGTAGAGAAACCCAAAAGACAACAACACCAACTCCTAGCTCACAACTCAACCAAATCAACATGGAGAGTACATATGCACACACCAGGCAAATATCTCATAACAGAGACAAACAGAACAAGAGTCATAAAAAATTTGGGCAGCATCTCCCCTAAAACTGCAACATATGCAAACCTAATAAACAAACACAAGACATACCTGGACATCACCACACCATAGATAAATGAAAAACAAAGTATACAATCTCCACAAAAGGTAATAACTCACCACATAGACTTACTCATGCCAACACAAGCATACTAAATATATATGAATTAAAACAAGTAAGACTTTAAACAAGAGACAAGTATAACTTCAAGAAATCCATGATGATATCCAAAACCAACCTAAATTAACAGAACCTCACACACATCAACAGATGAACAACATGGATCATGACATAATTTACAATGCCAACACAGCCCATGAATCTACAAATGCTTACAATATAAGCTAAGTCAAGTCTAAAACATATCACATGATACATAAGAGAACTTAACCAACTAGAGAAGAGAGATTAAACAATTCAAATATATAAAACATAACAAGTAAGCATAAATCTCTCCCCCTTAACCAGTAGATCCTAAAACTTAGGAAATTCCTAACAAATCCATGTATTTTCATTTCAAATTCTGATTTTAAAACCTTTCCCAAGGAATACAATCATGCAATCAATATGTAAACCACATAGATGCAGATATAAGACACAGAAAATGAAATGAGAAACTAGAGGCAACTGTCAACCTAAAATGCAAATACAATGCAAAAAACTCAAACATCAAGTCTTATATATCAATGCCAAGGGTATTCAAATGAAATCACAACAGGATTCATTAACAAGTCATATTTTCAAATTCAGTTGTTAAAATGCCTAAAGAAGTTGCAAATCTTTCTTTCTTCCACACTAAAGTAAAGAAAGACAACAAGTATCCAATTACCCATTAAAATAATTAAGAGAGTAACTCAGGATAGCAAACATTCTAATAGCTTTACATTTAACCAACCAGATGAAAATATTCTAAACAAACCCAAATAGGCAATAACACTCCTCAATCCATCACTGGCTTACTACCACTACTCAAACCAGGACCTCTTCACCCACTCACTACACATGATGGGTACAAGTCACAACTAGACAAATCCAGGTCACCTAGAGTAGAAACCAAACCAAAGATAAAAGAAGTAAACTCAATAAGACTTGACAACTCTGACCAACAAGACCAGACTCAATGACCACATAAAAATCTAACTGCAAACAAGACATAACCTAACCAATAAAACTGGTGCAAGTCATCTAACCAGACAACTCCATAAATCTGACAATAACTACTCCCAAATCAAAATCATACAAGCTGACAGACCATATCCCCTGAATCTCATGTGAACCCCAACCTGTGAGGACACACCTTCTTGACAACACCTATGTCAAGACCAGCACCAATGCTGAACTGGAGAACAAACCTCTCCCCCTGGAGACCAACCTCTCCAAACACTTGACAACACTATGTCAAAAAACCAGCACTCATGCTAAACATGGAGACTATACCTCTCCAAACACCAGGGATACATCTAATGTTATACCAAGTGAAATAGGAATCTTCATGTGTAACCAACTGTAATAAACAGTCTCAACACCAACTATAACCACTCTAGCATAAAAACTCAGTCAGACATGTATATCAATGCAAATAAAAGCATCCATGAGAGTACAAAACATATTGTCTCAGATTTATTAAAAAATAAACAGCTTCCTTACACAAGCATATCACCTTAAAGATAAATAGACCACATCCCTTTAACAAAGGAACAAAATAGGATAAACCAAAGTATGCATCCAATGGAAACTCCAAATAACCAGGTCTTAAAACAAGGTCTATGCTAACACAGAAAGCACCTAGGTCATCAAAGGACCTCAAACATGTTTATTTCACCAGAATTAGGCACATTATTATTAGTTGTCTCACCTTCTTGCAGTTCTCTCTTGTATGCAAAACAATTTTTCTTAATATGACCCACTTTATGACAGAAAAAACATCTCCTGGTGTTAGAATCAGTCTTATTATTATTCCCATTATTATTCTTGTTGTTAATTTCATGATTGTCATACATTTACCCTTTCCCTTGGACTTCCCATGTTTGTAAGAGCCTTTGCCCTTAACAAACAAATTGTCCCCACTCCCTGAAGTCTTTCCAGAAGTCAACAACTCTGACTCCCTATTCCTCAGAGCATCAATCAATTGTTATAGGGAAATGTTTTGACAAGCATACTTGATTGAATTCTTAACAACAAGATAGACATTATGAAGGGAATTCAATAGGATAATAGACAGGTCTTGGTCTTCCAATTTGGTCTTTTCTCCAAGTATGGCCAAGTCTTGAATCAACTTCTTAAATACATCTAGGTTCTTATCAAGGCTGATTGTAGGGTCCATCTTAAACCCATACAATTTTTCTTTCAGATAAATCTTATTACCTAGATTCTTTTTCTGGTAGATTTGTTTAAGCTTATTCCATACTTTAATAGGGGTATTGTCATCATCATCCAAACACCTGATAACACCATCAGTAATGTTCCAGAGCATGCAACCAATTGCATTCTCCATCACTTCAGTCCTCAAGATTGGGTCAATGCTTTCAAAGAAAGCAACTGGGTCATCTATGGATCTTAGGAGTTTCTGCTGAGCCATTAAAGCCCTGACTTTCCTTTTCCAAATCCCAAAGTCCCCTGTCCCATCAAACTTCTCTATGTCTACCCTGGAACCCCCCATAGGAGTATCCAAACTTAGGTAACTAGGATTCCCCCCTAGACCTACTGCTCTACTCGAGCCTGTGGTAACCCCACTGACCACACTGGGAGGAGTGCCCTCCCCTGGTAGACCAAATCCCTTGCTTAACTCCACTTTGGAGCAGGTAAATCACAACAAATCAGTATATAAGAAATAATTCAAACAATATTGATATAAACAATTCTGAGAAAGGAATATTAAACTAATCAAACATCAATTAATCACACTTTGTTTGCTAATATCATTCAAAACAAAAAAACATCAGCATTTATTTAATTAGATGTTAACACAACATACCAATACAAACCAAGTAAAGTGCCAATATTAACAAACTAATATAATAATGCAATTTTATAAAAATAATATTCAGCAAAATTATAAAAATCAGTGATCTCAGAATTATTCTTCTCATACATAGACTTTATTCCATACATTTAATTAACAATTCTTCTCAAGCATAGGACCGAATATGATCAAGGCAGCGAAAAGAGGTATATGCAAAATCAGAAAAATTAACAAATGTAAAAGCCTAAGAACTGGATGAGAACAAACAATCAAATTAGATGTAAATCATACAAAAGCCCTAATTTGATTTCATCTCATCACCTAATCATAGGCTAATAGATCATTAAAACATAATAAATTTCATACAAGTTATCACAACTACAGAATCAACAACTGGTCATATGATTAGAACCGAATACAAGAACACTTTGTAAACAGCAGTAGCAATACCAAAATTTTACAGAAACATATATATATGATCAAATATATATACAGCAGTAGCCTCAACTGAATCTTTCAGAACATATATATAACAACTTAAATCTGTAAACAATTATAGAAGCAGCATATAAGTACCAGATGTAGCAGCAGCCGAAACCAGAGTAATTCAAATACCATGAGATTGCATAATCAAATTAAAAGTATGAAACACAAAAAACAACTAATTCGATTTCATCTAATAACCGAAACACAGACTAACATGGCTAACAGGTTAACACTTGCTGAAATTATATGAAAATCAGATTATATATAACCAACAGTAGCATCATCCGAATTATAATCAGCAGAAGCAGAAGCATACATAGATTATATAATCAGAAAAAATGATTCAATAATTTAACCTAAATTATCTATGAGATCATAAAACAATTAAACATAATACTCATAGAGAAATTCTAAATTAGGTCTCCACCAAATCACCTAACTGAAACATAGGCTGTCTCAGGCTAACAGGGTAACCTCAACTCTGATGCCAATTTGATGTTCCCAGGTCTCAATTCATGTTAGCATTAGGTGATTAACTTATATAATTATCAATTGAATCAAAAGAAAAACGCAACCTATAAACCCTAACCTAGCCTAACCATTCGGTCATGTGAATTACCAAGAAAATTGGAAGCAAAAAGAAGAAGAGACACAGGTGTTTAATGACGGAGTTCAGCTCTTGAGCCTATGTCTCCGGGATTCGGGATAGAGTCCAATCTACTATAGCTTGAAAAATTACAGATAAACAGGGAAAATAAGGGTACAGAGATGACCGTATATGGCAGTAGTTGATGCTCAAATCAACATCGAGTCTTCCTCTTCATATGAGGAATGAAAGCCCTCTGGTATCGCATCAAAGAACCAAACACAGAGTGAGATCAGAACATCAAGAACAACTCCAAGCCATCACCGAATCACTCAAGAACACCACCGAGTGATTCCCTTCCTTTGCCAAGCACTTTGCCTCAAAGTACCACAAGAATCAACCATCGAACGAAGGTAGAAGATGAAGAGCAGGAAGAAGAATAGCCATCTCCGAATCTCCAGAATCGCCAGAGCTCAAACCCCAAATCACAGAACAAAAAACCCCAACACTGTTTGCATACTTGAATGAAATAAACCAGCCCAACTATGCCTTATACAAACACATGAACCAGACGGTTCAATAACAAACCAGGTAAATACATGAAATACCCAGATTACCCCAACAAAAGCATTCAAGGGTGTTTTCTGGGTTTGAGTTGGATTGAGGGAGGGATTTTGAAATTTCAAATATTCTTACTGGAATCATCTTGTATTTGGAGAACTTCGATGTTAAAGATTCCCTATACCATGAAAAATGCTATAGTATGCTATGAGATCTGAGTTTTTTAAACGCCTCTAAAATATATGGACTTGTATCATGAAGGTTGTCGAGGGGAAAGCAAGCGTTATGGTCATATGCTGTATAAAATTTCAAGTAAAATCTGAAAGGAAAAAAGAAATATTAATAATAAATAATGATTATTTCTCAATCCTGAATAAAAATAGATAATGTAGATTAAAACATCGTAAAAATCCGATAACGACTCAAATTAAGACCTTACCTAGTGCTTAAAACTCCTGTGATTAGAAGATTTTGAACAACACTTAAAACCTTCACCTAACATTCAACAGATAAGCACTTGACCAACAACTCAACAAAAAAAAAAAAAAAAAACACATCATATTAAAATCAAGGAGCAACTACCATTCATTCATGTCTTGAAAATACAGTTACCAATATCAAAATTTTTTTTTTTTGGGGTAATAGAACTGCATTCATTAGAAACTACCGAGAGAAACAACTTGATGGTAAGAAATCCACTAGCCAGGGAGAGAAAATGGGCCGAACAGTCAAACTCGACATTGACCAGGCCCTCCTAGCCAAGGTGTTTGCCAAAGCATTAGACACCCTTGAAATAAAAATATAAAAAAATAAAAATTACATACATCAATATCCTGACATAGCTTTAAAATGTCTTCTAAAATAAGACTAACATCCCAATCTAAGACCAAATTGATGCCGTTTAAGAAATGGATAATCGGTTGATTATTAGAACATATCTGAATGCATCTATATCCACTTCTAATTGCATCTTGAAGAACATCACGAAGGCACAAAGCTTCACCCATTAAAGAAGATAAATTTTTTTCGGATCTGACACAGCATGCAGTAGACTTCTACTTGGAGAAAGAAAAGCATAACCAATCCCATTTTTCTCTTCAGATGTTGTAAAAATAGCATCACATAATCCTTGTAAGTACTATAGATATAGATTGGGAAGAAAAAAGAAGGGAAAACACTTGATTTAAATTGTTATCCTCTTGTAGAGAAGTCACTGTATGACCATCATTTCCTTTTTTTTTTCCTTTCCTGCAATACTATCAAGAATTCATCAACAACCTTTTGTGCTTGTTGAACCACCACAATCGGAGGGGTGTCTTTTTGTCGAAAGATCAACAAATTACGAGCAAGCCATATATGCCATATTTAGAAACCAAATCTTGTACAAATTACACTAAACTCCTCCTTACCCAATTTTTGGAAATTCAACCATTCAAAAATAAAATCAGATAAAGGAGAGGAACCTGGCATTGGTGAGTGTCCACTCGAGCTGCCATACGAAACGACTCTTGCAAAGCTACAACCCAGAAAAATATGACCCACCGTTTCAAGCTCTCCACAACGATTACATGATGGATCTAATGGGACTCATCTCTTTTGCAAGGTGTCTCCAATTGTGATAGCATCCACACAACATCTCCACAGTAATCTTTTGATTTTGGGTAAGGTTTGGCACTACCAAATGGTCTTCCACACCAATTTCAGAATTGCAGAAATACCACTCTACGTGAGGAAGTCTCTTGTCGCCCACCTTTCTTCCTGCAATTTTTTTAACATATGATAACAGCTCTTCACTGAAAAAATCCCATTGCGAAATGCACACCATCATTGTACATCTTCATGTTGGAAGTGACTCAAATTTATTGAAAGGATTTGGTCAACATCAAAGGGAATTCCATGTTGCCGCAGAACATCTTCCCCCCAAGATCTCATATCATGGTCAATAAAATCTTCAATAGAAGCAATTGTGGAAAAATGATCAAAGGGAAAGCCAGTTTCATACCTCCATCCATCAGCAACCAGTTATCAGTTCAAGGGTGAATTCGATCTCCCCCCCCCCCCTACTGACCATCCCAAACCTTGAGAAAGAGATTTCTTCCCCCAAATTATGCTTCGGCATCCCCAATTGGCATTTTTTTCCCACTGTAGCATTTAGGAAATTTGTACATGGAAAATAAACAGCCTTCAAGAATGTAGAAAAAAGAGAATTTGGATTAGACCAAATCCAAAATGCCGCTTTACAAAGCAGGGATTGATTATGAAGATATGAATCTCGAAAACCCACACCTCCAGATTGTTTTGATTTGCACATTCTATCCCAATTTAGCCAATGAATTTTCCCTTGATTTTCTGAATCTCCCCAATAAAACCTTGCAGATGATCTCTTGATTTCTTTATGAATCGATTGAGGAAGTTTAAAATGAGATGAAGCATACGATGGTATCCTGCAACCCTCGACTTGAGAAGAATTTCTTTCCCAACATGGCTCAATAGTTTTGACTTCCAGCCATTAATCTTCACATCCACTTGTTCTTTAAGATCTTTAAACAACTCTGTTTTAGATTCACCAAGATTAGTTGGAAATCCAAGATATTTTTGTGGTCCTGAATTTTAAGGAATATGCAACACCCGAGAGAACCAGCGCTGGAACTGAATTTGAGTGTTTGGGGAGAAAGTTGAAGATGAATTTTGCAAATTTACAGCTTGACTAGAACCTTTACAGAACACCTGTTGCGAAGCTTTAATTGTTGTACTTGTTGAAGAGAAGCTTTTGTAAATAATAGTGAATCATCTGCAAATAGCAAATGAAAAATACTTGGTCCCCTATTCAGAACTCTAACCCCCACAATATCGCCATTAACCAGTGCATGTTGAAGTAGACAGGTAAAAACATGAGTACATAAGATAAACAGGGCTGGAGATAGTGGATTGCCTTGACGTATGCCATGAGAAGGGCTGGAGATAGGGTCATTAAGCCTGCAATGTGTTACAAATATGCTACTTCCTTCATACTTTGGGATTGCAAAATCCTCTCCACGGCTGTTTTTAGTCAATAAATATTGCTTGCTTATATTGCTATAGAAAAATCTTCAAGCATAGCCATACACAAGGTTGTTTAGATGGAGTGAGTAGGTATGTCACCCTAATTCCCCATTCAATGGATCTGTGCACGTCATGCACCATGAATGGACATATTGAAATGCGGGCATGTTAATGTTTGTGCTGCGAAAACCAACCAAAATTTCAAGGTAACACAGCTCACAATAGGACATTATACATGTCAATGGCTAACGTCGAGTCTGGAGTGTGGAAAGGTGCTCAAACTCAGTTCCAAAATTTTGTTAAATGTTACCAGTGTCATAAGATGGAGATGAAAATAGAATACCCCCAACACACCCACAAAAGAAAAATTAATGAACTCTAAAACTAAGCAAATGCATTCGATCACAGTGAGGAGATCAAAGAACTGGAGGCTCATGCAAACGAAAGTTACGACAACTTCTCAGCCAATGGGAATGCAATTGAAATTATATATACCAATGCTCAACTATAGTTGACTCTATTTAGTTGGAAAAGGCTGAGTTGTGGTACCTAAAACCCAGCTGATTCAGCCTGTCTTTTTTCCTTTCTTTCTTTCTTTTTTGGTGTTTTGGGTTGGGTGGGGGGATTGATTTTGATGTGCTAAATACACGGGATATATGTATGTGCTCGAGACACTCAAATTGTGAGAACTTCCTTTGTGTGTTCATCTGAGACTCTTGCCATGCCCTTCCGAACCTTGCTTCTCACCTAGAAGAAGAAGAAGAAGAAGAAAAGAAAGAAAGAAAGAAAAAAAAACCCAACAATTGCAAGGTATTGACAAATTTAATCTCCAATTCTCATATGTTGGAATTTATTAATATAATTAATAAATTAGATGCCCAAGGGAAAATCTAGAAACTCACAATTAGGGCGGTTACAGAATATATGTTATATATTTGTAACCACCGCATCACTTGAGGAGTGTGATTTCATTTGTACGAGATTTCTTCCAGAAAAGAGGCGGCTCTATCTCTCTCTCTCTCCCTTATCTCCAAGAAATGTAGGAAGGAGAAACTCACTGGAGGTTTCCTTCCTTTGCCTTAAATCTTTCTTCCATCTTCTTTCCACACAACATTTGGGTTGTGGAAATACTTCACTTTCCTTGTGATTGTGGAATCATCCCGGTAGAGATTTGGTGGTAAAACGAGAACGTGGATCTAGATTTACTTCCGCTACGAATACTTCATAAAAGGGAAAGCGAATCCAGGTAAGGAATTTTTCCCCCGTCAATTAATTGAATTGATATATTTGGAGTTTTTCCAATATTGGCATCAGAGCCATTGGTTCCCACAGTTCTTTGTTCCTCCCCATTGTTTAATTTCATTGTATGGATCCAATGGGAGGATTAAGGGTTTATGGAAACCCATGGGAAAATTGATAGGGTTTTTGGAAACCGTTATGTTTTGGGTTCGGATCCGAGTGGGAGGATCCTTGTATTTTTCTCTTGTGAATTTTTGCATGAATTGATTATCCATGATAAATTTTTTTTGTTTAATAATTATTGTTGGATTTTTTCATATGTTTTTGGATGAATCTTTGGAAAGAAAAAAACGTGATTTTCCGTTTTTTGGACGTTCAAAGAAAATTGGAAAGAAAAAAAAAACGCCGTTTTTGGTCACTGTGGACCAGACAGACATCCGTCTATTGTCAGAGTGATCACAGTGACCCAAATGGAAATGGCCGGAATTGACTGGCGAACGGGTCATCGGCGGCTAGGCAAATGGCAATCCGTCTGGGAGATGTATTTTTTTGGATATTGGTTTGTCCAGTTTAGAATGTGTTTCTAACTTACTGGACACCAATGGCTCGACAATCTGTGTGATGTTTGGGCATTGAGGGCCTAATGGAGCCTAGTGGGAGCTAATGAGGTAGAAGTGTTCTGTGTGAACCACCTCATAGCATTAACAGGATTGTATGTTTTATTTTAATAAAACTGTTGTTTTTAATTATGGGTCTATCAATCATGTTTCTTGCATAGAATGAAATTAGTATATAAGTCTATGTGGGTTTGCATGAGAATTTGATTGAATGTTTGTTAGCATCTCTTTTGGTTTAAATGCTTATCCCGTAGGTTGACTATGCTAGTATGATTTGATGTTGCATGAGTTGTGTTTTATGCTAGATTAATTGAACTCATTCTTGTATGTAATAAATCCAGAATAAATGGCTGCTACAAAGAGCATTGTTGTTGACCTCACTAAAGGAGATAAGCTGAATGAGAGGAATTATGACCTCTGGCACCGAAAGGTGCAATATCTCCTAGAAGAGCAGAATATGCTGGAGACCATAAACCAGACCATGACCCCACCGAGGAAGGTACCACTGCACAGCATCATAGGGACCTTGAGACATACAATGCTTGGAAGAGGAAAGACCGGTTAGCTAGGATTACGATATTGAGCTCCATGAGGGATGACCTAATGCTTCGTTTTGAGAAGCATAGGACTGCAAAGTCTTTGTGGGAGGCTGTGAAGTTCCAGTACGAAGGGACTTTCACCACAAAAGGCCGCCAGCTCGGACTCACCTTTGACGGTTATAAGATGCGCCAGGGTCACACCATGAGGCAGCATATAACCATCATGTCTAACATGATTAGTGAGTTGAGCGCATGTGGGCGCCAGAAGACTGATGAGGAGCAAGTCTCTACAGTCATCAGGTCATTGCCAAAGACTTGGGAGCATATGAAGATCTTCTTGACTCATGCTGATGAGGTCAAAACTTTTGATCAAGTTGCCAAGCACCTTGAGCTTGATGAGGATCGGATGTTGGCCAATGCCCCTCAAACTGAAGTATTTGCTGCTGAAGCTAGCACTAGTAAGGGTGCAAGCTTCAAGCGCAAGAGAGAGAAAGCTCAACCTCAGCGGTCCAAGCAAAGTAACCAGGGTGGGAACAAAAACAAGAGTGGCCCCAAGCGTTCAAGGGGGACTAGTGCTAGCAAGAAGAAATCAGCTTTGATTTGCTTCAAGTGCCGAAAGCCTGGTCATTTTGCTCATGATTGCACTGAGCAAGAGGTATGTACTGTGTGTTATACCTCATCTTGTTATGTAACAAGTTCTACTATGCTTGTTGAACTAAATCCTTTGTGGATTGTTGATTCAGGTGCGACAAAACACATAACAAGGGAACGCTCGAGCATCTTGGAATACCGTCGTATTCCAAGAGGAAGCAGAAGAATAACGATGGGGAACAGCTCAAGCATGGAGGTTCATGGCATAGGCACATGCAAATTAGTTTTGCAAGGTGGCCAGACGCTATTACTCCATGATGTGTTGTATGCTCCAGACATTCGGCAAAATTATCTTTTAAGACATGGTTTTAGAGTTGTATTTGAAAACAATTCTTTGGTTTTGTATCTGGGTGATACAATTTATGGTTATGGTTTTCTTAATAATGGTTTCATTGTATTGGATACAATTGATTATTCATTTAATTCTAGTAGTACTTTTGTTTGCCAAAATACGTATTGATTCTAATTTGTGGCATGCTAGACTAGGACATATTGGCTTAGATAGGATGAACAGGTTGGCAAGAGAAGGTCTCTTAGGCCAAGATTCACTATCTGATTTGCCAACGTGTGAGTCATGTCTAGCAGGAAAAGCAACTAGAAAACCATTTAAAAAGGCTTTGAGAGCCTCTCTTCCTTTAGAACTTATCCATTCAGATGTGTGTGTACCCATGAATGTGCATACTAGAAAATGACATGCTTATTTCATCACATTCATAGATGACTATACACGGTATGGTCACATTTATCTAATTTCTCATAAGTCAGAAGCTCTAGAATGTTTTAAGAAATTCATGAGCTTAGTTGAGAATCAGTTAGATAAAAGGATTAAAACTCTTAGAACGGATAGAGGTAGATAATATCTCTCTGATATGTTCAAAGGGTTGTTTGATGAAAAGGGGATATCTAGACAACTTATTGTTCCAGGGACTCCACAGCAAAATGGGGTTCTTTGAGAGGAGGAATAGAACCTTGCTAGACATGGTGATATCCATGATGGTGCAAGCAAATCTACCCATCTCTTATTGGGGAGATTGCTTTGTTGATTGCTGCCTATATCCTCAACAGAGTTCCAACCAAATTGGTTCCTTCCACACCATATGAGTTGTGGACTGGAAGGAAGCCAGATTTGAGTTACTTGCGTGCATGGGGATGTGCAGCATATGTTCACTCTACTTCTCACCAATATGGAAAGCTTGGACCCAGACGAAGAAATGTGTATCTTTGTGAGATATTCTAAACCCTTAAAGGGCCATGTCTTCATTGGACTAGATGAGAGTGAGAGGAGAACGGAACTTAAGTCTAGGGATGCAACATTCTTGGAGTATGATTTTCCATCTCTTTCAGGAGTTAAGAAAGAATCATCGGAATTCTTTGAGATACAAGATAGTGGTCTTGTCACTCCAGGGATTCAGATTCTGGATAATGAACTTGGGGTTCATCCAGAAGATCCTAGTGGGAGTGGGAGTGCAGATGTGATAGCTACCTCAGAGGGTGAGAAATCTGACATGCACTTGCACCATAGTGGGCACGGGCAAGTTCCTCGTCGACGTTTCGACATAAAGGATGAAGCCTACACGGTAACTCCTAAAGAGATCGACTGTGAGATGACTTTAGTCGATGAGCATGAACCGAAGAGCGTGCAGGAAGCTCTTGCATCAAGCTCAAAGGAATGGTTGAAAGCAATAAAAGAAGAGTTGGAGTCGATGAAAGTTAATCATGTCTAGGACTTGGTTGACTTGCCGCCGGGCCGAAAGGCAATTGGGAACAAGTGGGTTCTCAAGATCAAGAGAAAGGTGGATGGATCTATTGAGAGATTCAAGGCTCATTTAGTGGCTAAGGGCTACACCCAACGAGAGGGCGTTGATTATGAGGAAAAATTTTCCCCTGTGGTTAGGTTTGCCCCAATTCGCCTCATTCTAGCCATTGTTGCTCAGTTGGACTTGGAGCTTTATCAAATGGATGTAAAAACTGCTTTTCTCAATGGAGAACTTAAGGAAGAGATCTATATGGATCAACCTCAAGGCTTTGAAGCTAATGGACTTGAGCACAAAGTGTGCAAGCTTAAGAAGTCCATATATGGGTTAAAGCAAGCATCTAGACAGTGGGATGTACGCTTCCACCAAGCTATGATGGAAAATGGTTTTTCCATGCTTGAGGAAGACCATTGTGTTTAAACCAAGAGATCTGATGGTAATTATGTCATTCTGACACTGTACGTAGATGACATACATATGGCTAGCAATAGCAATGAGCTATTGGAAACCATTAAGAAATGGTTGTCCTCCGTATTTGATATGAAGGACATGGGTGAAGCAAGCTATGTGCTTGGTGTCAAGATTGTCAGAAATAGGCAAAAGAGATTACTAGGTTTATCTCAGAAGACCTATATTGACAATGACTTGCCAAGATACCAGATGCACAACTGCAAACCAATTGATACTCCAGTGGAGAAGGGTTTGCATTTGAGCCTTGATATGGGTCCTAAGACTCCAGAGGAGAAAACCAAGATGGAAAGAGTTTTATATTCCAGTGCAGTGGGTAGCCTTATGTATGCTATGATGTGTACTAGGCCGGATATTTGTTATGCAGTGGGTTTGGTTAGTTGGTACCAATCAAACCCAGGCATAGAACACTGGAAAGCAGTCAAGAGGATATTGAGATATCTCAGAGGAACGAGTAAGTACATGCTGTGTTACCAAGGATCGGATTTGCGGTTAGTTGGCTATAGCGATGCCGACTGGGCTGGAGACATCGATGAGCGCAAATCAACCTCTGGATATGCTTTCTTGCTGAATGGTGGGGCCATTTCATGGTGTAGCAAGAAGCACGCTTGTATATCCCTCTCGACCATGGAAGCAGAGTATGTGGCATGCTCAACTGCGGTTCAAGAGGCTGTTTGGTTGAGGAGATTCCTTCGACATATTGGGATTGTGATGACATCCAAAGAGGCTGCCCTTGTCTACTGTGATAGTACGGCAGCTCTTAGCTATGTCAAGGGCCCCAAGTATCATGGGAAGACCAAACATATACAGTTGAGATATCACTTTGTTAGAGACATTACATCAAGGAAGAAAGTTGTACTTAAGCACATATCTACTAGTCAGATGATAGCTGACCCTCTTACCAAACCTATAGCCAAGGATATTTTTATTTCTCATGTAAAATCCTTGGGCTTGCGTAGATTGTGACTTACTTTTGTACTGAGACTTTCTTATTAATGAGTAATATGAGTTCATTCCAGCATTTCATTTATTCACTTTCTGTGTGATTGTGTTTTTCTAGCATAAAACAAGATATGTCAATAGGTAAGAGAATGGCTCACTCACACGAGCATTCGCCTCTAGCACCTTGGAGGCGAGCAAAGATGAGATGGATTGTGAATGACTTTGTGTAGGTCAATTCATAATCATGATGTCGCCTTGATTTGAAATCAAGATGAGTTTCTCTATTGTGAAGAGAATCGACATGAATGTTCCCACTATTCATGTTGCCTATAGGAGCCAGTGCGAGTACTTTATGTGGCGCTAGGGTGGCGACAATAAAGAAACTTGGGTTAGGCGCAAGAGGTTGCGACTAGACTAAGACCTGTATGGTGTTGAGATGGACATACGTTCTATTATATATAGAATTCTGCACCATAGCACGTATATCATACTATGTGTGCTTAGCGATCATTGGAAATGAGAGGATGGATCCCTACTCCTCTCATTGTGAGTCCTGGACTTTATGGTCCGTTAGTGTTCTTAGTGACTTTCGACAACATCATGAAACGAAGGATTGATGTGGCTACTTTGGGGTGTTACCTATTGTCATGATAGATTTGACCTAGAGGGGCACTACCAGGAAAGGAGTCAATCCTAAGTGTAGTGATGGTCTAGGGCGAAAGGAAAGGTTTGATTCAACTACACCCTAAAAGTGTTTGCTGGCGCCAACTGTATGTGTTACAGTAGTGAACATTTTAAGGATAAGAAGGTGATCTCTTAGAGGGATCGAGATACCTTTAATCTGGTGAGTTTGAATAAACCTAGGACACTGTGGTATATTAATACTTATTTGATATGTTTCTTTGAGTGATGTGCCATTTTGGCCTTCTGGGAAGGTTTCTAGTTTGGGGCTCACGCGTGCAGGTATATCACCGGTCGCACGACCCAATTTTCCAGTATGACTTGTGGATGTTAGTGTCTGGGACACAGGTGGTCTATGTATTTGGGATCCATAGCGAAGAGATCAATATGTATGTATATCTGGGATATACATGTGTGTTTGGGACACAAGAGGTCTATGTATCTGGGATACATAGCAGAGAGATTGAATGTGTATATCTGGAATATACATGTGTGTCTGGGACACATTGAGAGATTAACACTTGCCCTTGTGCAAGTGGGAGCTGTTGGAATTTATTAATATAATTAATAAATTAGATGCCCAAGGGCAAATCTGGAAACTCACAATTAGGGCGGTTACAGATTAGGTTATATATTTGTAACCACCGCATCACTTGAGGAGTGTGAGTTCATTCGTATGAGATTTCTTCCAGAAAAGAGGCGGCTCTATCTCTCTCTCTCCCTTATCTCTAAGAAACACAGGAAGGAGAAACTTACTAGAGGTTTCCTTCCTTTGCCTTAGATCTTTCTTCCATCTTCTTTCCACACGGCATTTGGGTTGTGAAAATACTTCCCTTTCCTTGTGATTGTGGAATCATCCCGGTAGAGATTTGGTGGTGGAATGAACGTGCATCCAGATTTACTTCCATTGCGAATACTTCATAAAAGGGAAAGCGAATCCAGGTAAGGAATCTTTCCCTCGTCAATTAATTGAATTGATATATTTGGAGTTTTTCCAATATCATAGCATGTAGAAGCTTCAAACGAATGTCTGTCCAACCTTCATAATGCTAGTTACACAAGTTACCTATTGCTTAAGTACATAATCCACTCGATCTGCATTATCCATGTCCCTGCAGAAGTATCAGAAAGCCCCACAATCAAAAAATCCGAGCCATCAGAAATTGGAGAACCTCACCCTGACGAGATGATGGTTTCGTGCAGTCTTCACTATCTTACCCATTTAGTTTCATCGTAGCATGTTTTAGCACTGACCTAGGGGTTCTTAGTTATCAATATCCATTTCACTGTAGTAAAACAGAAAGTTTCACCATCAAAATATAAAAGCATCCAAAACCAAATCTTCACCCTGGAAAAATTGTAGTTACTTGTTGATCTCATCCATCTAGTAGTTTCATCTCAACAAGTCTTAGTACTGACATGGCACAGGGATATAAACTGATTACCTGGCAACAGGGAGGAGTAACTGACACAGATAAGAAAGACAAACAAACATTTTCTTTTGGAGTAAATAAAATGCATTCAATCATTATGCAAATTGGTTGGGATATAGAGCTTAGGACTATCTTGCACGCCGTTATGCCTAGAAGATCTGGCTGCATGGTTAATTTACTTATTGCTGATAACCCAATGTTAGGTAATATATTTCCATACCATGGAAATTACTGCAAGTAATTCTATGACATCTTTATCATTCTTGCAAAGTATACATCAGCTCAGTGTTAACTTTTAGCAAAACTGGTAATATATATTCCTTAGCTTGTCAAGTTGGTAAAATATGTTGAATTGCATAAAAAGGGACTTTGTGTGTGTGTCTGTGTGTGTATACCGCTGCTTATCTGGTCATGACACTGTATGGGGAACCTTATATTAAACTTCCATTATATATTACACATAATTTGTTCTTCAATTCTCATATCACAAGGAGATTCTCGAAACTACTAGGTCAGGTATCCCCTTCCACACCATTAAGCAACTGAATTCATCAATTTTTCCTCCAAGTATGCAAACAATATAGCAAATTGTTTCCATGGTTTTAGTGTCACATCCACCCAGCCGGTACCCTATCTGGCATACCCGAGTGTGTGATCCACAACCCCGAAGATCAAGTATCGAGGAAATCATCCTCCCACATATGCAATAACATAATCATGACCATAATATAATTAATGTATAATAATATAAACAAGATATCCAAATAAGGAAAGAAAAGATAGTATAATCAGAGTGTGGAGAATGATACCAGATGTATATAATCAAAAAGGAGTAGAGTGAGGCGTAATCTCACTCCACGATTCATGTTGAGAATGTAGCACATAAGTCTAAAAGAAATACAACTGTTCTTAAAGGAAAGTAAAAGAATGAAAGTCAAACTAAACTATGAGTCTTCTACTTTATAGATAATGTCTTCATAAGTATAGACTTCATCAATCCAACTCAGACGTTCCCACTCCACATTAGGGCTAATCATAGTACGCAACGTGATCACTCGTGGGATCATCAATGTAATCTTTATTGTTGCCAACACCTTGTGTGTAGTATGCTTCTTCAGCTTGCCCTTCCTCATATTGCCCTTCATGGTATTCAGTACCTATAGAGTATTCTAACAAAAGAGATTGCACAAAAAGGAGTGAGTTCAAAAGAACTTAGCAAGGCAAGTTAATCCACAACAACATAAATAACATGATTTCAAAACATAACATGATGCAATGCGATATGAAACAGACAGTGAATGTATGAATCTAACTCTATGTATGTTGGTCTCTATAGGCATACATGCTTTAAATCATAGCACCATACTTCTTTAGAAAGGTCTCATCACACAATGCCGTTTGGTAGTGGGTCCTTCATCCCTCAGGACAATCTATGGTTGGGTTATAAGTCACCGGTCTCTCACATCACCATTGGTCTAAGTATTGGCGCATGTCAAGGTAAAACCTAGCCCAATGCAAGTCATCTACTTAGTCATATCAACTCAGATCCAGATACGTCCATTCCTCGCCCCTAGCAATCCTTTCCGGTATCTTTCACACTAGAGTCAGCATAGTCCCTGACTACAGACTCATCAACCCTAGTGGTCATCCACAAATAACAGACGGGAAGCTCTCATGTCCCCTCACGGATTGGTTACCGGTCTTGATAGCCCATGAGCCCGAATCTACTATTTGCAACCCTACCAGTAAATGGCCTCTCACGAGTATCCACAATATGATTCATGTCCTCTCACGGATTGGTTAGCGGTCTTGAGTGCCCATGAATCCCATTGCTACCACGAGTCATTCGGTCTCAATACCCTTCCGAATTGGGTCTGATATAATGGGGTATTTCTAACCAAACACTGCTAGACAAGTCCCAGGTATGAAAATCAGTAATTCGGGAAAGTGTCAAAGGGCATCATTGGAAACATCTTATACTATTCCCACTGATGTCCAAGGACAGAAATGTCAAAAGGACACTTCCCAATCCCAAATCATACCTAATCAATCACATTCTCAAATCAATCACCACATACACAACCAATATCTCATCATATAGAAAGATTCGCATTAACATGATCAATCGCATATGTAACTGATAAGAATAAATATTCGTAATTAAAAGAATACTTAGACATGATGCTATTGTAGTCAACATACTTACATCAGTAATAGAATAATAAGAAAAATACATTTCTAGAATTGAATCTAATAGAATCCAAGAATAGAAACTAAGATTCACGCAATCTATGTAATTATGGAGATAATTGTCCTTACCTTAAATAGCGTTGATGATTATCCAAAGATCAAAAAGAGAGGTTCCAAACCTAGCAAATAAACCCTAAACAATCATAGATACAACATTAGGAAAGAAGCCTAGAAGATTGGAGATCAAACGAATCAAATTGAGGGGAAAATAGAGCTACTGACTTGCTTGGTCGATTGGTTGGTTGATTGGTCCAGTCGACCACCTGAGTCAGTATGAAGCAAAAATATGAATTTTGATCCGAAACTCAATCTACAAGATTCAAAACTCTATGAAACTTGGAGGAAACCCTTAGAACAGTATTCTAACACTAAAGGAGTATAGATTAGCTACTAACATTGATTAAAAAAAAAAAAAAAAACACTACCTACCAATCTGAAATCATGATTCTCTAATTTGGTAAAAACCCTAGTTTTCGATGAAAAATATACTATGAATCCAAGGGAAAAACTAGAGATGATCATATCTCATCCTAGTAGAAGATAATCAGAAATCATACACAATTCCATCATGAAAAACAGATCTAATCATGCTAAGAAATTGGATAAAAAAAGGAGATCATGGTTTTATGAGGGTTTTACAAGGGTTAGGGTTAAGATCATTATGTTGATCATAAAACCTTAAGAATGGAAGGCGATCAATGAAGTGATGGTTGCTAACAAAGATTGCAACATCATCTTCATAATCTCAATCACAAAGAATAGATCATAGAAGAATAAATCACAACACATAAGAGATCACTAACATTTGATTGAAGAATCGGAGATGAGAGGCTTGAGATCTTGCAAAGTTCTTCGAATTCACCAAGAAAAGCTTTGAGAGAGTCTTCCCACGTTCTCTGAGAGTTTTGGAGGCAGAGGATACTAAGAAATACAAAGTTTACTTAAATAGAAAGTGAAAAACCCTAAACAGAGGATTTTCTCGAATTTCTGACTTTGTTGGTCGATTGGCCCAATCGACCACCCAGTTGACCAAGCCAGTCAGCAAGGCCAAACACAAGGAATTGAAGGCCCAACTCAAGTGCAAACCTAATGAGCTTCTCCCAATACAACATATGGCTCACCTAGTATAGAGAAATGCCTTCAAATCATGTCCAACTATACTTCAAGTCCATCAACTTGACTCATCTTCAACAAGCTGCAGTTTCCTTTCTAGTTCTGAACAAGCCTCCAAGTATGGAACACCATTATCAACTTCCATGGGTTCTGGGTCAAACACCATGTCTACCACTGAGATGGCCCATAGTTGGCTTCTTCCTTTACTCTGAGTCTTCTCACCTACAAACAACCGGGTTTCGAGGTCAGGGTCAGGGTCAGGATAGGGCTGGACTTCACAACTAGTATTAAACCAGGTCTTAAATTCCTCTATGCCATTAATGTGGTTGTTTAGTTGTCCCATCTCGAAATAACCACATTTAACACAGTAGATAATGTATCACTAGCTTGTTTAGCCAATAACATCTAAGCTGCCCATGCTAGATTACATGATTTTCGAGAGTGTTTCATTCAAGAAATTTGTGAATCATTACAAAAGATAATTTTTATTGATGCTCTGCTATTTTGTTGAACAAAAGAAGGAAGAAATAGTTACTAAAATAAATGACAACAGCCAATCTTGGAAGGCTGAAAATGCATGGATATATACACAAAGCATGGCCAATGATACAATAAGAGATGTTTTACCCCCAAATTAATGTTAGAGGATCAACATTGCTCCTACCAAATTGTGCATAATAGAGCACTCATTTTGTAAAAAGTCATTACGGTAGTCCCCACACTGCTACTGTGAAATCCCCCGGATTTCTAACCCATTAACCCATGCATGTTTTCAGGACCGCGAACCCGGGCCTCGAGTCAATGACAACTGTGGGCCATCCGAGTCGAGCCCAAAGGTTTGAGAGTGGACCCAATGCAAGTGGATGAACTAGTGATGACTTGACACCTCTTATAGAATTTAAGAGGAGAGAGAAGTTTGTCATGAAGGTTTTAAAAGGCAATATTGGCATGTCTGTGATGGAAAATCCAAATGATGAGGTAATTTCACCCATGATTAGGTCTTTGAAAGACCTTTCTGAAAAGCCAAAGATCTCCCAATTTGGACTTCATTTGACCCCTCAACCAAGGCTGGTCGGTCGGGCCAGTTGAACGGCTTGTCGACCGCCCCAGCCCAGTTCGGGGCAGAATCGGGTTTTACCCTTTAAAACCCTATTTTTAAGCTCTCTTTCACTTAGACTCGCATTTTATGTTGCTAATACGAGGCTGAGGCTCAAGGAGGAGGAGAAACTAAGGGAGAGGAAGGTTCCTAACCATTCGGAAGTGTGCCGGCACCCGAATCATTGCAGAATCGTTAGGAAAGGTAAGAATCATCAAACCCTATTCTTTGGGCTTGGTTTTTGAGTAGTTATTCACAATAAATGATGGATTTTCGGTAGTTGAAGCATGATAGGTGTAATGAATGCTTGCAAATAGTCTTATTTATGTTTTCCTTTAGTTTGTGAGTGGTTTGTCCGAATCATTGCAAACGATTTGCGTTTTGGCTCTCAGACTCGCCCGGGAGCACTCGCGAGAGCCAAAATTTGGGTCTTTTTGATTTAGATGAAATTGGGTCAAATTGAAGGTACCATTAGAATCCTATTGCTTCCATTTAGGCATTCCCAAAGTTTCGTTTCGATTCGACTTCGAATCGATAACGAAGTATTGAATTTTTGTCGAAATTAGGTTTAAAACGGCAGGTTTGAGCATAATCGTCAGACTGGGTTTTGTTGGGTAATCTTAGAGACTCTTTTGAAACCCATTTGATTTATAATTTGTGTCTATTAATCTTCTTGTGTGATTAGGAATTTTTGTGAGTTAATCGCCGACTCTTGTGAACCAAAATTTGTGAATTTAAGAAGGAAATCGAATTGAAAGGTGAGGAATATATTCAACCTTATCTTGCATATTTAATTATATTAATTAAATTTCATTATTGATACATTGACTTGCTTTAGTATTTATTATGCTTGTAATTATGTGTGGGGCTTTGCACAAATGAAAGGTAAGAAAATATGTTGCTTCCGTTTTCAATATTCTTTGAAAACAATATGAGAATGTATGAGAGTGGATGGTTTGAGTTTTTCTTTTAGTTTTAAATCCTAAATTATTGATATGAAAACATATGGATGATGTTAAATTAAATTATTTTTTTATTTTTATGTTGCAAACTAGGGTTATGGGTTCGCCCATTACCCTAGTAAACATACATGAGTATGCATCTAGACCTAAGTACATGAATGCTAGGTGTCTAGAAGTGTTTGGATAGGTAATCTCATGAGTAGTACTACCCTTCTAGCAGGGGTATTGAAGCCGGTTAACCCGTGATGTTAGTGGCTGGGTCTTGAGTATCAAGCAGGCCCACTATCATCATAGAGAGGTGGGGTTGCATATAATAGATAAGGTTCCTGGGCGCTCAAGACCAGTGAAATGATCTGTGAGAGGACATGGAGAGCATCATGTCCATTATATGTGGATGACCACTGGTTTAAGGAATGAGATCCAACAAATGCTTCCCGTTGAGGATTTCATTCATAGGTGGGAAGGTATCGAACCAAAAGGGCACTAGGCATGAGGGGAGATATCTGGACCATATGTAGTATGAAACCGTATGACTTTGCACTGGGCTAAGATTATCCTTGACACGCGCCAATCTCATACTAAACGGTGATGTGAGAGAGTGGTGACCTATACCCCAACCATGGCTTGACAGGACTTTACCCAACAACCGCGGAGAACCCAATAGAAGTCTCTTGTTGAGGGAGAGTGACTGAGACTGCCCAAAGGAGATTGGTGTTTAAACTTAATGCGTGTCTACCATAGAGACTTCAGCATAGAATTACGAGCATAATATTATAATCATTCATATATCCTATCATTATCATTAATTACATTACCGATGTTCATGCTATATGTGTGGTGTGAAATCTTGTGAACGAAATACATGGCATGATGTGAATCTGTGAACGAATGCATGATATGATGTTGAGTTGACCTCACTAAGTTCTGTTGAACTCATTCTTTTTTATATGTCTGTTTCTATTAGAATATTATGCAGGTTATGAAGACTCCTTCAAAGTGGAGGATTCGTCATCGGTAGACCTTGTTGGAGTGACTGAAGAGATGTAGATTCTCATGGAGCTTCATCGCTTGCAAAGACTATTCTTATGAGGTTGAATTCCATTAGGGAATCAGTTTAGTTTAAATCCCGCTGCAACAATCTATTCTTCCTTCAAACTCTGATGTCCATTTTGATTAACTTTAGATGACCGATGATTGTAACATCTTTATAATTTAGATTTGATAATTGTATACTTGAATTTGATTTATTATTGTCCTTTTAATTATGTTATATCATGTGTTGTATGGAATTGTTACTGAACCTAAGTCCTGCGGTGTATCACCCCCATGAGTATTCGGGTATGACCAGATCTGGCTGGGTGGGGTGTGACAGCTACGAACAAATAAAGTTAAAATTCTTTCATCAGAACAATGCATAAAGTACAAAAGAATAAGTAGAAAGAGAAAGGGGGGGGGATTTACTATGCAAACAAACAGATGATTCCACATACAACAAAAGCATAACCTTATGACAATAAAATGGATTTGGCCAAAAGGAAAAAACATGATTCCACTTATGAAGCAGCAAATGCTAAACTAAATAAGTCTGCAAACTAAAGGCATCAGAAAGGGAAATGCAAAGGCATAGATGCACAGAAGGGAACAGAGAACATGCCATAGATAGAATACCTTGTAATAACAAAACCACGGTGTGTTTGTCAATTCATGAACCAGAAAAAATAACGGGGAAAAGTAGAACCACTAAAATATTCAGAAAGACTCCTGTAAAAGAATGAGCCAAAATGCAAACAAATCAACCACTTGAAAATCTTAAAAAAGAATAAGAAAAGTTGCATAAGGCCACACTACTATGGTCTAAGAATGACACTTACAATTGAGTTCTTCCCCTTGGGAGGCTAGGCAGGAGCTCATCCACCATTCAAGAATGACAATCTAGTTGCACCAAGGACCCACTTGAGAAGCAAAATGATGATTTGCCTACAGACTCATTCATTGTGTCCTCATGGCCATATTAAGATGAAAATAGCAAGAGACGGCCATTAGGTTGTTCATTTCTGGGTCCTATAGAATCGGAGACGTAATCAAATCCAAAAGAATTTGTATTTTTTTGAGGCAAAATATTTACTCTGGTGACTGCTGCTCAAGCTTTGAAGGCTCACTTAACTGAACAGGGTTTACATGCTTTGGAAATAAACCACGTTTAAAAATGCCCCCTGATATTAAACTAGCTTCTTTTAGAAGTCCTGAACTACACAATCCATTCACCAGTGTAGTATAGGTAACCTCATCCAACAGTACACCTCTATGAGGCATCTGATCACATATCTTAAAAGCCTCTTCCATTTTCCCTTCTTTGCAAAATCCCCATGTCAAGCAATTGTATGTGAGGGACAACACCATGATCCAACATTGTTTCTAAAAGCTTTGTTGCTTATCCAGTGTCCCCTATTTTGCAATAGCCATCAATCATGGCAGTGTAGGTGAACTTATTTGGATCTACACCATATGAAACCATTTCCTGCAAAATATTACATGCTTCATCCATTTGACCTAGCTTACAATACCCACTAAGTAATGTAGTATAACAGAAAACTTCTGGTCTCAAGCCTTCCTGTCTCATTTCATCAAAAAGGTTCTTTGCCTCATCAACACGGCCAGCATGGCACATCCCATGTAGTAATGAAGAGTATGTAACTACAGTTGGTGAGATGCCCTTACTCTTCATTTCATCACAAAGCCTGAAGGCCTCCAATACATTTCCATTTCTACAGTGTCCTTTAATGAGAATATTATATACAACAGAATTCAACCCCAAATTTTGGGAGACCAATTCATTAAAGAGACTTTGAGCTTCCTCCAATTTTGCAGCTTTGCAATACCCATCAATCATTGTGCTATATATTGAAAGATCAGGCACCGTTTACTGCTACAAAACTCCACAACCAAAATTTTTGGATGGAAAGGTTCATAGATCATGACAATGGGCCAGCTGCTGGTAGCAGCATTTGAGTTGCCAACGATACCATAATGCAACTAGGAGCAGAGACAATTAGGAGAAATTCCATGTATCTAAAGTACTAAACTAAATAATGACTTAATCAAGAATCTAAACCAGCAGAAAGTGGATGAGGCGGTTCATGTATCCAAAGACCTAAGTAACAAGGTAGCCATGGGTTGTCATATAGGGCCTTCTAACAAAATGCTAGTCTTATTGATGAAGCTGGCAGTGCAAATCAGGAAACATTTTGGCAGAACGGTTCAAAAACAAAATGGTCCAAAAACAACAAAATAGAAGAAGCCCAGGCCACAGAACATTACGAGAAGAAAAAAAGAGCATAATCACGTAATACAAGTTCGACCACACCGGAAACAAGAGGGAAGGTAAAGTCTATACCGTGGGTGGCGAACATCCCCGGCCGGTACTCTAGTGTTTTTCAGCTGTAGTTTTCTTTCCTGCATTCATGGAAAAATAACAGTCCACCAAACATTAGCTCGATCAAGGTAAAACACTAAAACAAATCCATCTATTCTTGGATTACATTCTACCTTGGTTTTTCGCATTCTCAAAATGCAAAATAAAGCTAGAATGCATTGCAAATACAAGCCAGATTTCAGTCAAAAGACATAAACAAACAACATTTTAATGGAAGATTTAGAAATTTGTAAAGAGAAGCAACTACCAATGCCACCCATTCCTGGTGATGATGAGAATGAAGACAGGATATTATCTCAGCTGTCACCTACAGCAGCAGCTAGTAAATCAAAACCCTAAACGCAGTAGGAACGTGAAGAAAAAGAAAACACTTACGAAATGCATAACCGAAACCCTAAGGCTGCTTTTGTTTGCTAGAATAAAAGTGGAGTGGGGAAAAAGGGGTGGGAAAATTTTTGAAAAAAGTGTAGATTTCTTACTTTTCCCTTAAATCCCAAAATTGTAGATTGTTGGTTGCTTGGGGTGGGAAAGTGAGAGACAAGCTTCCTTGAATCAGGAAAACTTGTTTGGTGATGTGGTAGCTCAACTTTCCCACCCCAAGCATTTTTAAAACCCCACAAATTTTGTGGGATTTTGTGGAAAAGTTTGGAAAAGTAAAAAGTGGGACCCACCACTATAACTTTTCCACAAAACCCTTTTCTTTCCTTTCCTTTCCTTCTCCCTTAACCCACTACACATGGGGCCCACATATTTTTTTCCCACCCCACCTTTGCAAACAAACGCAGCCTAATAGCAGTAGTGTAATAGTGTTCGAGACCCACATTGCATAGTCTGGTTCGGTCCACATGTTTAAACAGCCCTATTATTTCTAGAATCTGAAATACTGAAACTATCACATCCACACACAGCCGGTACCCTATCTGGCATACCCGAGTGTGTGATCCACAGTCCCGAAGATCAGTATCGAGGAAATCAACCTCCCACATTCACAATAATAAAATTAAGAACAAGACTAAATCAAGGTTAACAATGTAAATTAATAAATCAAAGCAAAGTAACGAAATAATCATCAAAGTGCGGAAATGATACCAATATATATATAATCAAAATGTAGAGTGAGGCGGAATCTCACTCCACGAGTACAGCAGAATGTAGTTCGAAAGTCAAAAGAAGATTACAACTGGTTCTAAAGACAAGAAAGAAAGATATAATCAAACTAAGCTAGAGTCTATTCTACTTTATAAAGAACGTCTTCATAAACATAGACTTCATCAATCAAGCTCAGACGCTCCCACTCCACGGTAGGGCTAATCATGGTACGAAGCATGATCCCTCGAGGGATCATCAACATAATCTTCATAGTTGCCAACACCTTGCGTGTAGTATGCTTCTTCAACTTACGCTTCCTCATATTGGCCTTCATAGTCATCTACACCTGTAGAATAATCTAACAAAAGATATTGTACAAAAGGAGTGAGTCCGAGAAAACTCAACAAGGCAAGTCATTCCATAACAACATAAATAACATGTTAGCAAATACATAGCAGGATGCGATATGATATGAGACAGACGATGCATGTATGAGTCTAACTCTATGTATGTTGGTCTTTATAGGTAGACATGCTTTAAGTCATAGCACCATACTTCTTTGGGAAGGTCATTCACTCTCCCTCAACCATCTTGGTATCTTAGGTTCTACCGGTGGTAGTTGGGTCTTGCATCCCTCTTGGCCATTCCATGGTTAGGGTTTAGGTCACCTCTGTGAAATTCAGCCCAAACCTAGCCCGGGGCACCCTATTTGTTTTGGGTGAAGAAAGACTTGTTTGATGTTAGACCTTGAAGTTGGACCTTGATTTCAATATTATTATCTTTGAAAACCTTAGGAATCCATGCCAGACCTTTCCCTTAGGGTAGATCTGTAATATCCAACATTACCCTAACCTTGACCCGGCCCAGAATCTGTTATGTTTGTGGGTCCAAAGACCTGAAGTGGGGGGAAAAGATACTTGTGGAACCTTTTGGTTGATGATTTGGTGTCGGAACCCAAGCCCTTGGACATTGACGATGATGCCCCTCACTTGAGAGCATTGTCAGTGTTAGTTTTGAATCTGCACACTGAATAGGGGTGAATTAGTTGAAATACCTAATGAACTCTTGTGCTCAATCCGAATATATTTCCCGAAACTAGACTTCTTGATGGACTTGTAGGAGAAAACCCCACTCCATTTGACCCCATACAGCCCTCCAAATCCCTGTCCGAAGTTGCAGAACTATGTCTGGCCAATCCTGCCTGCATATCGAAGAAGATTGAATTATTTGAAGTACCTAAAGAGCTCCAATGCTTGATCAGAAGGTATTTCTGAAAACTAGACTTCTTGATGGACTTTTATGAGAAAACCCCACTCAATTTGACCCCATACAGCCCTCTAAATCCCTGTCCGAAGTTTCTGAACTATGTCTAGCCAATCCTTCCTGCGCATCGAAGAAGATTGAATTATTTGAAGTACCTAAAGAGCTCCAATGCTTGATCCAAAGGTATTTCTGGAAACTAGACTTCTTGATTGACTTGTAGGAGAAAACCTCACTCGATTTGACCTTGTATAGCCTCCCGAATCCACTCCTGAAGTTGTTGTCATGTCTTGGTCGATCGCTTAGTGCGATAGATCCAACCAAGCCAGTCGACCAAGAGTAATGGAATTCTAATATTCACTAAATCACTTCTGGTTTTGCCCCTACCTTTTTGGAACTCATGAATGAGGACCTAAACTAAGCTTTGGCACTCCAGAGAATGAGGTTGGACACTCTCTTGAGCTTTTCTTGGTGTTTTTGAAGATCTTTGACTCTAATCATTAGTGTATACATTAATCATCAATCCAAGGTATGATTTCTTCTATTCTTCTTCTAATCTATTCATTTTCTATCATTTGATAATCTTGGGACCATGGCTGAAGTGCTGCGATCTTGCAAACACTCAACCATGAGTTTCCCCTTTCCAATTCCTCAATCTTCCTCACTCATACTATGATTATGATTCAATTGAGATTAATTGCACTCCATCACTTTGATTCTCTTCAATTTAACCTATTTTGATTCAAATCTGATATGTAGATGCATGTTAAGCTTAGACTATAATGAAATTAAGATTCTAACTTGATTCTTAACATTCATTTGATTGATTCCCATCATCCTATACAATTTCTATCAATTCCATTTTGATTCTTGATAATTACCATATAGAACCTAAGATTTCGAATTGGGCATTTTTGATTGAACTGTTGGATCATCATGAAAATTAGTGTGTAGTATTCTCTTACTGTTATAAACTTACCCTCCAAATTTCGTGATGATCGGAGTACTGGAAGGGCAGTTTCGGATCAAGTTTCCATTGCTGTCCTGAAGTTAACAAGTCTTGGTCGACTGACAGTCGACCAAGCCAGTCAACCAAGAGTTGTTAATGCCCTGTACTCAGCCGAATTGATCTGTTTGAACCCCGATTCGAATGTTTTCTTCTCTGATGTTACTTGTGTGTTGTCTAGGGTACCAACACTGACTTTTGGGACTATTCTTGGTGATCATTGATTTTATTTACAACTTGATTAAGGTAAGGATGGTTATCTCCATAAACATATAAGTCATCAACTTATGATTTGTGTTCTTATTTAAAGAATGGAATCTCTTGACTACTTTTAATCATTATAAGACTGTTATATATGTGTTAGGACAGTAGCATTGAAATCTTTATACTTTTGTCATGTTACATTATTATTCTTGATTTCTTATGTCTATGATGATTCATTTCAATATCATGATTTAACTTGTATTATGAAGATGTATTGGATACATGAAAGATGATGAACTTGATTATGTGATTGCCTACGTATAACTTGGGATTGGGGAGTGTCCTATTGACACTTCTGTCATTGGGCACCGGAGGGAATAGTATGGGATGTTCTCCGAAGGTGCCTATCGACTCTTTTCCGGGTTATTGGATGACATACATAGGACTGTCTAGTTGTTTGGCTAGGATGTCCCTGTCGTATCAAACCCAAATCGGAAGGGCATTGAGACCGAACGACCCGTGGTAGTAGTGGGGATTTGTGGGCACTCAAGACCGGTAACCAATCCGTGAGAGGTCATAAATCTCATTTGTGGGAGCCATTTATTGGTAGGGTTGCAAATGGATAGACTTGGGCTCACGGGCGCTCAAGACCGGTAACCAACCCGTGAAAGGATGTGAGAGCTTCCCGTTTACTATTTGTGGATGACCAATAGGGTTGATGAGTCCGTAATCCGGAATTACGCTGACTCTAGTGTGAAGGATACCGGAAAGGATCGCCGGGGGCGAGGAATGGACGTATCTGGATCTGAGTTGATATGACTGAGTAGATGACTTGCATTGGGCTAGGCTTTACTGTGACATGCGCCAATACTCATACCAAATGGTGATGTGAGAGAGCGGTGACCGATTCCCTTACCATGGTTTTTGAGATGACTTTACCGATATTCCCCGGGCATTCCCAAGATATGGAATGGGAAAGTGACAGACGACCCAGAGAAGTATGGTGCTATGACTTAAAGCATGTCTACCTTAGAGACCAGCATTCATTGAGTTAGAACCATATTTGCATCATATGTTCCACATCATATTGCATCATGTTATGGCTTGTATCATATGGTTTATATTTTATGGAATGACTACCTTGCTGAGTTCTTTTGAACTCACTTCTTTTTGCAACATATTTTGTTAGACTTTTCTATAGGTACTACCACTATTGACTGTGGCAGTCAACCCTCTGGAGGCCGAGTTGAAGACTTGTATCATACTGGTGGCGATGAACCAGTTGACCAAAACGAGTAGACCGAGATCGGGACTTGTTTGTAGAAGTTCAGTATTATATTAAAGTGTTAGGGATGGGATGTTGCCTCATTCCCTTTTTGATCTTTTATTTGAATTGTCAGGACTATAGCTTAGTTGTTTCACTTGTTATTTGGTGAATCGGTTGTAACCTTTACTTTAGTCGTTTCATCTTCCGCTAATATTATAGGATGGGTCTCCTCCCTCCTTTTCACACTTGATGGTTTATCCTAATTGAATCATTTCCGCACTCTGATGTTATTTGTGAATCCTTCTAAGATCTTTTATCGACTTTTATTATTAAATTAATTGAATACAAAGAATTGTTCTTGCTTTTGATTATATTATTGTGCTAAGTGACTATGATCGTTCCTAAACTTGATCGGCGGGACTGTAATTCACTCCCCAGGTAATCCAAATAGGGTACCCCCTTGGTGGATTTAGGTCAGGATGTGACAACCTCTCTCTCACATCACCATTTGGTCTAAGTATTGGCGCATGTCAAGGTAAAGCCTAGCCAAATGCAAGTCATCTACTTGGTAATATCAACTCAGATCCAGATACGTCCATTCCTCACCCCAAGCGATCCTTTCTAGTATTCTTCACACTAGAGTCAGCAGCATATCCTATGGCTACAACCAACTCGGACTAAGGACTCACTAACCCTATTGATCATCCACAAGTAATAGACAGGAAGCTCCCATGTCTTCTCACGGGTTGGTTACCGGTCTTGAACGCCTATGAGCCAAAGTCTACTAAATGCAACCCTACCAATAAATGGCCTCTCATGAGTATCCACAATGTGATTTATGTCCTCTCATGAATATGACTCACTGATCTTGAGCGCCCATAAACCCCCATTGCTACCACGGGTTACTCGGTCTCAATACCCTTCTGAATAGGGTCTGATATAACAAGGAATCCTAGCCAAACACTGCTAGACAAATCCTAGGTATGACAACCAATAATCCGGGAAAGCGTCAAAGGGCACCGTTGGAAATATCCCATACTATTCCCACTAATGTGGAAGGACAGAAATGTCAAAAGGACATTCCCCAATCCCAAATCACACCTAAACAATCACAATCCCAATTCAGTCATATCATCCACGACAGATATCTCATCGAATAGAAGAGTATAATAAGACAAGATCAAATGAATAAGCAACATACATGAATAAGTATTCATACATGATCAAGCACATAAAGTAAATAAGGAAATAAGATCCTACTGAATTTGCAGCATTTATATCACAATAGAAACTATCATAACAGTAGCAAATCTAAGTAGTTCCCAATTTAGAAACTAAGATTCATGCAATCTATGTAATTATGGTAACAAGTGTCCTTACCTTAAATAGATTCGAAGATATTCCGAACGGACAAGAGAATGGATCCAAGGTTAGCAAACGAACCCTAGAACAACATCATACAATCATTAAGAAGCAGTCCTAAAAGAATAAGCATCAAACGAATCAAAACGGACGAAGAAATCCCATTCTGTCACTGCGGGTTGATTGCCTGGGTTGATTGGTCCAATCGACCCAGGCAATTTGCCCAGTGAACAGTACGAGTCAAAAATCATGTTTTTGGTTCGAAACCTATTCTACACAATCTGGAATTCTACGAAACTTGGAGGGAATATCTAACACAGTATTCTAAGACTATCTAGCACATGTTAGACATCAGACAGCGATAAAAACCAATACTTACTAATTTAGAATCATACTTCCTAATTTGGTAGAAAACATAGTTTTCAATGAAAACATGCTAAGAATGAAAGAGATAAACTAGAGATGATGAGATCTCCTTCTAGTATATGAATACAGTAAATTAGAAGTATGAATAAATACAGTAAATCAGAAGTATGAATAATCATAGAGATGCATCTATAATGCTAGAAGAAATCAAAATAAGAATATGATCATAGTTTTAAGAAGAAATCATAGGAATCATGTTGAGAAAGAATAAGAAGATCATATCATAGAGAATGAAAAGAGATTGTAGAAGATATGATTGCAAGGATGCAACATCTCATTCATGATCTCAGTTCAGAGAAGAGAATGATCATAGTAAGAGTGAATCAATAACATAATAGAGTGAATACTAACCTTTGATTGAAGAACAAGAGAGAGAACTTGCAAGTTTGCAAGGTTTGATCTTCTTCAACACTCTTGGAGGCTTGGAGAGGAGTTCCTTTCGTTCTCTAAGTGTTTTGGAGGCTAGGGATACTAAAAATACGAACTACTATGGTATATATAGCAACATAGACCTAAACAGAAGATTCTGCTCAAATTCTGTCTGCTTGGTCGATTGGCTGGGTAGACTGGCCCAGTCGACCCAGGCTATCAGCAAAGCCTGATATAGGGATTTGAGGGCCTTTCTCTTATCGGAATCAAACAATGAAACTTTAAACACAAACTATAACTTACCTAGCATAGGAAAATGGCTTCAAATCATATTTAGCCAAGCTCTAAGGTCATCAACCAATCTTCTCTTCATCAAGGTGTAGTCTCTTTTCCAAATCCAACAAGGTCTTCAAGTATGGGGCATCATCGTCAATCTCCATAAGTTCGGAGTCGAACACCATGTCTTCTACTGATATGGCCCATAGTTGACTTTCACTTCTACTTCGGGTCTTCGGACCTACAAACATAAGAGTATCTGGGATAAGGTTAGGGCCGGGTTTCACATTGCCCCCTCCTTAAAAGAAATTTCGTCCTCGAAATTGAAAGCATACCTGAGCTTCCAAAAAGATGAGGAAACTTCTCCTTCATGTCTTCTTCCTTCTCCCAAGATGCTTCTTCCGGGGTATGGTTCTTCCACTGAATCTTCACCAAAGGGATGGTACGATTCCGCAACTGTTTGTCCTTTCTATCTAGGATTTTGGCCGGTTCTTCTTTATAAGAGAGATTAGCACAAAGTCCTTCGGGTTCTTGCTGTAGTATGTGCTCCGGATTCTCAACATACTTTTGAAGCATCGAAACATGAAACACATTATGAGTTTCAGCAAGTGACAGAGGCAAGGCCAAACGGTATGCAACAAATCCAATCCTTTTAAGAATCTCATAAGGTCCGATAAAACGAGGACTAAGCTTTCCTTTAACATTAAACCTCATTACACCTTTTATAGGAGACACCTTTAGGAAAACGTTCTCACCAACTTGAAATTCCAAATCTTATCTTCTTCTATCAGCATAGGATTTTTGTCTTGATTAAGCAGACTTAATCTTTCCCTTATCATGTCTACCATCGCACTTGTAGCTACAATCATTCTGGACCTAACACTTTCCTTTCTCCAGTTTCAGTCCAATACAAGGGTGTCCTACAAGTGTTTCCATACAAAGCTTTAAATGAAGCCATGCCTATTGTTGACTGATAACTGTTGTTATAGGCAAATTCAACCAAAGCTAAATGTTCATCCCAATTTCCACCCATATCCATAACACATGATCTAAGCGTATCTTCCAAAATCTGAATTGTTCGCTCAGATTGCCCATCATACTGTGGGTGATGAGCAGTACTCAAATTCAATTGGGTTCCCAAAGCCTTTTGCAAACTATTTCAAAATCTTGAAGTGAACCTAGGGTCACGATCTGAAACAATACTCACGAGCACTCCGTGCAGACGAACTACATTGTCCAAATAAAGTCTAGCTAGCTTATCCATAGTATGAGTGATCTTCATAGGAATAAAGTGTCATTACCTTTACTCGTCCGAGGCAAGCTAGTCACGAAGTCCATAGTAATGTTCTCCCATTTCCATCCAGGCAAAGGTAGGGGCTGCAAAAGTCCAGGCGGAGTGTGAAACCCAGCCCTGAACCCTGACCCTGAAACCCTATTGTTTGTGGGTCTAGCAACCCGAAGTAAGGCAAGAAGTCAGCTTTGGGCCATTTCAGTTGAAGACTTGATGGCTGGAGTGGAATCCTTGAGTGTGGATGTCAGTGTCCCTTCCTTGGAAACTGCACACTGATGAAGATTGAATTAGTTGATGGACTTGGAGTGCTCTCTATATTGGTTCGAAGGCATTTCTACCTACTAGGTATGTCACTTTAGGTGTGTGCAAAACCCCTTGAAGTTTGGACTTGATCTGAGCCTTCAATTCCCTGTTTTGAAGTTGCTGTTCTGATTGGTCGACTGGACCAATCGACCAATCAATCGACCAATTGATTCTGTTTTTGAAATTTGAATCATGGCTACTCCATTTAAGTCTAATCTCGGGAATACTCTGTCTCATCTGCCTCCTAAGCCTCTGGAACGAGTTAGAACCCTATTCTAATTGCTTCCCTTACATCCTTGGTTGATATCTCGCAAGAACTCAAGCAATCTTCATCCTCCTGCATCAAAGGTATGTGTATGATCTCTTTCCTCTCTATCTCTGATTTCTTTTCTTATATCTGTTCTTGATTGAGATCAGGAAGATGATGCTGCATTCTTGCAACCATCTATTCCATGATCTCATCATGTTCCTTGAGATCCATGATCATCATCATGATCTCAACCCTTGCCAGTTGAATCCTGGAAACCCTAACTTTTGAAACCCTAACCTTGTGTGGTCATCTGGAGAACCTTTAGCAACTCCCCATGAGAGGGAAACCTCTTGGGTAAAATTTATATGAACCTAAACTTTATCATTGAATGATTCTTCTTGTTATTTTTGACTAACAATTTACCTCCCTTCGTCCGGAACTCTCAACCTTTTCATGGGAACCAAAAAGGGTGAAACCCTAATTTCTTGGGTAAGATCAAGAACCCCTATTTTGATCATATTAGAAGACCCTCACTTTATTTTCTTTACTAGAATTGTAACCTATTAATTTTAATTCCTTACCCTTGATCATAATATATTTTTCCTTCATAATCTATGTTTAACCTAATTAGGTTAACTTTCTGGTTCCTGAGTTGTGACCTGGAAACTTGATTTGATTAATGGTTTGTTGTCCTCTGTAGACTTAGATGTTTCCATTAAAGTTTCCCCCTTATTTTGTACCCTTTTGAACCACCAAATTCGGATTCATATTCTAAAAATTCTGATTTTTGAAGGCTTCTGTCTCTGTTGGTCGACTCATTGGTCGACTGGGGCAGTCGACCAATCAGTCGACCAATGGGTACAGCAACCCCATTCTTGGTCTGTTTTGATTGAATTGTAATCTTTCCTTCTATGTATCTTTCCTAACTCATAGTATACACTTGTTTAAGACTCTTTTCTCAGGTTTAGTCAAGGTCTTACTTGATTCTCTAAGTTCCTTTACGAATTAGAAGGTAAGGACAGTTATTTCCTTAACTACATATATTACTTGTTCTCTGGTTTCTACTCTGTGAAACTATGAGATTACCTACTGTTGTTGTACTTTAATTCCGATCTCCTACTGTGAGAACAGTAGCACTTATTTATATCATCTTTTTCATTATTCATGTTATATGAATTACTTATTACTGCTTAATCTGATTTTGCTTTTACATTCTCTTTTATATGGAACTACTGGTTGTGTATGTCATGACTAATCTGAGAATGTGTTTGATTAAGTTTGGTTTGGGATTGGGAGGTGTCCTTTTGACACTTCTGTCCTTGGACATTATCGGAAATAGTATGGGATGTTTCCGAGGTTGCCCATTGACACTTTCCCGAATCATTGGTTGTCATACCTAGGGCTGTCTAGCAGTGTTTGGCTAGGATGTCCCCTGTTATATCAGACCCGATTTGGAAGGGTATTGAGACCGAACGACTCGTGGTATCAATGGGGATTCGTGGGCGCTCAAGACTGGTAACCAACCCGTGAGAGGACATGGATCACATTGTGGATACTCGAAAGAGGTCATTTATCGGTAGGGTTGCATATGGTTAGACTTGGGCTTACGGGCGCTCAAGACTGGTAACCAACCTGTGAGAGGACGTGAGAGCTTCCCGTTTACCATATGTGGATGACCTATAGAGTTGATGAGTCCGTAGTCAGGGACTATTAGGACTCTAGTGGAAAGGATATCGGAAAGGATCGCCAGGGGAGAGGAATGGAAGTATCTGGACCTGAGTTGATGTAACTGAGTAGATGACTTGCATTGGGCTAGGCTTTTCCCTGACATGCGCTGGTACTTATGCCAAATGGTTGTGAGAGAGTGTGTTGACTTAACCCCCTGCCATGGTTTGTCATGAGGGATGCCGAACCCACTACCAAAAGGCGTTGTGTGATTGACCTACCCAAAGAAGTACGGTGCTATGACTTAAAGCATGTCTACCATAGAGACCAGCATACATAGAGTTTAGATGCATACATACATTACTTGTTTCATATTGCATTGCATCTTGTTATGGTTTGCTTCCATGTTATTTATGTTGTTATGGATTAACTACCTTACTGAGTTTCTTCGAAACTCATTCCTTTTGTACATTGTTTTGTTAGACTATTCTACAGATATTGATTTTTATGGCAAACAGTACGATGAAGCGTACTACACGCAAGGTGTTGGCAACCATCAAGATTACTCTGATGATCCCTTAGTTGATCAAGCTGCGTACTACGATTAAAGACAACGTATAGGTGGAACGTCTCAAATGGATTGATGAAGTCCACTATTTTGAAGACGTTATTTATAGAATAGAAAACCCTAATGTTAGATATTTTTCTTAGTTCCTTTGATTTAGTTGTTATTTCTTTTAGACTTACATTCTACGTTCCGCTGTATTTTGTGGAGTGAGTTTCCGCCTCACTCTACTTCTTTTGATGTGATTACATCTGGTATCATTTTTTGCACTCTGATTATATTGATTATTCATTTCTTGACTTTAATCTTTTGTTTATAATATTTTAAACCCTGATTATTTCCTATTTATGATTATGTTATTGTATATGTGGGAGGATGATTTCCTCATTACTTGATCTTCGGGGCTGTGGATCACACTCTCGAGTATGCCAGTTAGGGTACCAGCTGGGAGGATGTGACACGGAGGTTGTCGAACAGCTTTAACACGTTGACAAGTCTCGCACTTAGCAACAAAATCTTCTACATCAGCCTTCAATCCAATCCACCAAAAATGTTCTCTTAAGTCCTTATACATTTTCGTACCTCCTGGATGCACTGTAAAGATCGATTGGTGTGCTTCTTTCAAAATTTCCTTTTTCACTTCATCTACTGCAGGCACACAAAGTCTTCCTCTAAACAACAAGGCACCATCCATAGACATACTAAAGTCAGGGTCCAAATCTGAATTAGAAGAAATCTTCTCTATCTTCTCTTTCAATTCCGGATCCGAATCTTGCAAGGCAATAATTCGATCCTTAAGGGTGGATCTTGCTGTCATGGTTGAAAGCACAACATCTGAACTTTGAGGAACAACTTCTAATTCAAAATCTGTAATTGACCTCAACAACAGCTTGCTTAAAGCATTCAAATCCAATTCCTTCTTATTACTTTTCCTACTGAGAGCATCAGCAACAACATTAGCTTTACCAGGGTTGTCACATCCATCCTAAATCCACCAAGGGGATACCCTATTTGGATTACCCAGGGAAGTGATTTACGGTCTCGCCGATCAAGTTTAGGAATGATCATAGCCACTTAACACAATAATTTAATCAAAAGCAAGAGCAAATCAAAATTTTCAAGTAATTTAATAATAAAAGTCAAGAAAGGATCTCAGAAGGATCACAAAGAACATCAGAGTGCGGAAATGATACAAATATGATAAATAGTCAAAGTGTGAAAAGGAGGGAGAAAACCCATCCTATAATAATAGCGAAGGTAGATTGACTAAAAATAAGGATTTACAACCGGTTCCCAAAGTGACAAGGGAACAAACTAAACTACGGTCTCAACGAATAATAACAAAAGGCTAAAAAGGGGATGAGATGATATCCCATCCCTAACACAGGTGCAAAACCGAATTGCTCTAGATAAGTCTCAATCTCGAACTACTAGTCTTTATCAACGTGTTCACCGCAACCAGTGTGGTATAAGTCAGCAACTTGGTATTCAAAGTGTTGACTGTCATAGTCAATAGTAGTAGTACCTGCAATAAAGTCTAACAAAAGATGTTGCAAAAGGAGTGAGTTCAAAAGAACTCAGCAAGGCAGTTATTCCATAAAACATAAGCCATATGATACAAACCATAACATGATGCAATATGATATAAAACACATGATGCAAGTATGATTCTAACTCTATGAATGCTAGTCTCTAAGGTAGACATGCTTTAAGTCATAGCATCATACTTCTTTAGATAAGTCTCAGTCACTCAATCACCGGGGGGAATTGGGTCCTGCATCCCTCTCGGACAATCCATGGCTAGGGTTTCGGTCACCGCTCTCTCACATCACCATTTGGTCTAAGTATTGGCGCATGTCAAGGTAAAGCCTAGCCCAATGCAAGTCATGTACTTAGTCATATCATGTCATATCCAGATACGTTCCTTCCTCCCATCTCGGTATCCTTCACTCTAGAGTCACGGATATTACCCACCAGACTCACCAACCCTATTGGTCATCCACAAATAGTAGACGGGAAGTTCTCACGTCCCCTCATGGATATGACCCACCGATCCTTGAGAGCTCGTGAGCCCAAGTCTATCCATTTGCAACCCTACCAATAAATGGCTCCCACAATGTGATTTATGACCTCTCACGGATCATTTCACCGGTCTTGAGTGTCCATAAATCCCCACTGCTACCACAGGTCGTTCAGTCTCAATGCCCTTCCGATTCGGGTTTGATACGACAAGGACATCTTAGCCAAACAACTAGACAATCCTATGTATGTCATCCAATAACCCGGGAAAGTGTTGATAGGTATCTTCGAAGAACATCCCATACTATTCCCTCTGATGCCCAAGGACAAAAGCGTCAAGAGGACACTCCCCAATCCCAAGTTATACCTAAGCAATCACATACTCAAGTTCATCATATCGCATACATTTGATACATCATCATGATAGAAGTTAAATCATAACATCGAAATGATTCATCAATATACAAGTAGCAAGAATAATAAATCATTATAACAAGAGTATATGAAATCACAATATTATTGTTCTAAAACATGTATAACAGTCCTATGATATTCAAAAGCAATTAAGAGGCTATGTTCAATAAGTTATGAGCATAAAGACATAAGTACATAGCCTATGTATTTATGGCGATAACCATCCTTACCTTAAGTTGAGTTGATGACGATCCAAGAGTCACAAAGGGATGATCCAATAATAGTGTTAAGACCCTAAACAAACATAAATAAGAGATTAGAGAAGAAATTGGGAAGATCGGAGGTCGAATGGGTCAAAACGGAGCAAGGTTGCTGTCAGCAGCATGTTTGGTCAATGCCCTTTGGTTGATGGGATCGACCAAAGATGATCGACCAAAAGTGGTTTCGGACAGCAAGTTGGATTTTGGTGATTTGGTTAGAAATTGGTCTTCCGGAGCTAGGATCGATCCGAAACTTGGAGGGATGATTAATAACAATGTAAGAACACTACCTAGAAAGTATTATCACAATCCAATGGTCCAATGAAAACCCCCAAATTGAGGTCCTATGTTCTATAAACAAGAATCCTAGCATTCATGAGAAATCGATGTAATTGAAAGGGAAGCTAAAGAATTAGTTGGGGAATGGGTTAGGAACAAGATTATAATCATTTGCAAGTCAGAAATTAGACTAATCATACTCCACCTCTCAGTCTAGTATAGGAAATCAAGTTGCTAAGCAAGGAATCATGGTAATGCATATGCAAGGATCAAGATGCAAGTGAGGCATAGCAAGAATGAAGGAAACTCAATGTAAATGGGAAGAGATATTCATGGCAAGGTGTTTGCGAGGTTGCAGCACCTTGGCCATGGTCTCATTAGAAAAGAAGGGAAGTGAGTAGAATAGAGAGCAAGAGAGAGAATCATACCTTAGAAGATGATAATTAGAGAAGAGAGACAATGATTGCAATAATTGGGGGCAAGAATCCTTCACAAATACCAAGAGAGTGCCTTGGGAAGCTCCACTCTCGTTCTCAGTGGTCTACATGAGTGTAATAGGGCTCAAAACTCCAGGCTAGTATATATAGATGAGAGAATATTCCAAAAAGCATCTTTCACTCGAATCTGGGCAGCTTTGGTCGATGCTCCTTGGTTGATGGCATCGACCAAAGAGGATCGACCAAACAAGTTTCAGCAGAAAAGTCAACAATAGTTCAGCAACTTCGGACAGGGATTCGGAGGGCTATACGGGGTCAAATTGAGTAGGGTTTTCTCCTATAAGTCCATCAAAAAGTCTAGTTTCGGGAAATATCTTCGGATTGTACACGGGAGTCCATTAGGTACTTCAAATAGTTCACCCCTCTTCGATGCGTAGGTTTTCACTAACACTGACAATGTACTCAAGTAAGGGGTATCATCGTCAATGTCCATGGGTTTCGGGTCAAACACCATGTCTTCCATAAAGAGGGCCCACAAGGACTTCTTCCTTCACTTCGGGACATTGGATCTACTCTAAGGAAAATGTCAGATATAACCTCCTAAGGCTTTCAAAGATAAAAACACTGAATCACGGTTTAACATTAAGGTCTAACATTGAACAAGCCTTTCTTTAACCCAAGACAAATAGGATGTCCTAGTTAGGTTTGGGTTGGATTTTACAAGGGTGATATTTAATATCACAATCATAATCAGAGACCAACTCTAACCATCTTCTTTGTCTCATATTTAACTCCTTTTGGGTAAAAAAGTACTTTAAACTTTTATGATCTGTGAAAATAGCAATCTTCTCACCATACAAGTAATGTCTCCAAATCTTCAAAGCAAAAACAACGACTGCAAGTTTTAGATCATGAGTGGGGTAATTCCGCTCATATTCTTTCAATTTTCTAGAAGCAGTTATTACCTTCCCATGTTGCATTAGAACACAACATAAACCAATCTTGGACGCATCAGTATAGACTGTCAGACCACCGGAATTATCGGGTATTGTCAAAACCGGGGAACTTGTCAATTTATCCTTCAATTCTTGAAAAATTTTCTCACATGCATCAGACCAAACAAACTTCTCATCTTTCCTAGTTAGCTTAGTTATAGGAGCAGCCAACTTCGAAAAATTCTCAATAAATCTCCGATAGTAACCAGCCAAACCTAAGAAACTTCTTATTTCTGGACACGTCTTCGGTCTTTCCCACTCGGCAACTGTTTTAACCTTGTCAGGATCAACACGAATACCTTCAGCTGAAACTACATGACCAAGAAACACTACTCTTGAAAGCCAAAAGTCACACTTACTAAACTTGGCATACAACTTCTTCTCTCTTAGTCTTTGCAAAGTGATGCAAAGATGCTTTCTATGCTCTTCTTCATTCTATGAGTTTACTTTTTATATTATTTTTAAGATAATTTTTATTTTTTGAATTAAATAATTTTTAGTTTCCCAAAAATCATTGATTTTTTTTTTAACTAAGGCGAGATAATATATTATAAATAATAAAAGCTAGTATATAGAGAATTAATATCTAACAAATCTACACCCCAACTTCTCATCATGAATATTGATATTTTTCTTTTGCCTCCAATGTGATATTTCAAGAAATAAAACTTATTAAGAACAGATAACTATATTTGTAACTAAAATATTATTTTATTTAACTACGAAAAAATATCAATACTAAATTATCGTTGATTTACTTGTTAACAAAATTTTGAATATGGATTTTTTTTTTGTTGAATAAGGATATCAATGGGAGAGGCTTTCAATTTCCATTACCAAAGTAATGGGAGAGGTTTTCAATTTTTTATCACCATAGCAAAGGGAGACTTTCAGAGCTCAATATTTCATTATGGATAATGAATTTATTTATGTTTAAAGCAACACTATCAACTTATTGACTATTTTATCATTTTATATGAGCTTGAATCATTTTATATTTCTATGAATTTTATTTTTAGTTTACTTGTGATATATTTTTTTAATTATTATTATTTTATGAATTTACATTTGATATTTTAGGTTCAAGAATAGGACCAATTAAGGTTAGGGCCAATATATGGTCAATCAGGGTTAGGGCCAACCTATCCCGATCTGGCCCAATTAGGCCCAATTAGGCCCAGCAATGGGTTTGGCTTGGCTCAATTAAGGCCAATTAGGACTTAGGGTTAAAGACAATAATCCTTGGCCCTGAATTAGGGCTAGGGCGGGAACGGGCTCAGATTAGGCTTGGGATTGCAAAAGCCCGCCCAATTGCAGCCCTAGACTTTGCGGCAGAGGTGATGCCAAGTTGCGTAACAGTTATTAAGTTCGGTTGATGGCTAGGAGTCCGGATCCTCACCCCGTCGGGGGAGCACAGATTGCTCCCGACGGCTTCCAACCACACAAATACGTGGGCCCACAGGTGAAAATTTATTCTTTTTATTTTTTTTCAAAAAGTGTTTTTCACCTGTGGGCCCCATGTGTTTGTGTGGTTAGAAAGCCGTCGGGGAGGAGTCTGTGCTCTCCCGACGGGGTCAGGATCCGGACTCGATGGAAACAACGCCATTGTTAACGAGTTTGGGAATATTTTTAGGTTTTTCATTCGAATCTCGTTTGTTTTGGTGATGGCGTAGTTCTTTAAAATTCAAATCTCTGCAACTCTTGTTTCCCTCCTGAACTCTCCTATGGATTTGAGAAGAATCGCTACTGCCATTGAAACAAAAAGGCCTTGTTTGACATTGTCTTTGGTCCGTTCTTTATCACACGAGATTTCCATAGCTCAGCAGCAACAACCATCCCAAGAGTCTGCACCATTGCCACGATATGATCAAAGCTTTGTAGATAAGGTAATATCAGTCTTGTCTAAACCATCTTTTAACTCCTCTAAGTGTAGAGAAATCCTTACTTGTTTATCTCCTCATCAATTTGAGCGCCTAATTTCTGATATCCAATCATCCGTCAATCCAAATACCACTATAAAGTTTTTCTATTTCGCATCTGAGTCAGTTGGTTTTCGGTTCTCGATTAGATCTTATTGCTATCTCATTCATATCCTTATTGGGTCGAATCTTCTCCCACCAGCTCGATTGATTTTGATCCGTTTGATCGATGGTAAGGTGCCTGCTTTGTTTGAGAACCCGAAGGACAAGCATCTAGAGATTGCCCGGGCTGTTTTGGAGTTGAATTCTCAATCTGAATCGATGGTGGCAGCTTCAACATTTGATTTGTTGGTTCATGTATACTGTACTCAGTTTAAATCTGTGGGCTTGGGGTGTGCTCTTAATGTCTTTAGGTTCTTGACGAGTCAGGGCCTTTTTCCATCTTTGAAGACGTGTAATTTCTTGTTGGATTCGCTTGTGAAGGCAAATGAGTTCAAGTGGACGTATGAGATTTTCTTGATAATGTGTCAAGGTGTTTCTCCTGATGTTTATTCGTATAGTACAGCAATTAATGCATTATGCAAAGATGGGAAAGTCAAAGAAGCTACCCTGGTGTTCTCAAAAATGGAGGAGTTGGGAGTTCCTCCCAATGTAGTTTCTTATAATTGCATCATTCATGGACTATGTAAGATAGGCAATATAACTGAAGCATTTAGATTCAAGGAGAAAATGGTTAATTTTGGTTTGATTCCTAGTCTTATTACTTACAGCATTATTATAAATGGCCTGATGAAATTGGAGAAGTTGGATGATGCTAATTGTCTTTTGAAAGAAATGTCTTCCAAAGGAATTGAACCGAATGATGTTGTTTATAACACATTGATTGATGGGCATTGCAAAATGGGAAATATTGGTGAAGCTTATAAGTTAAGGGATGAGATGGTGTCCAAGGGACTCAATCCAAATTCAGTTACTTATAATTCACTTATTAAGGGTTTGAGCAAAGTGGGTCAGATGGAGCAAGCCGAGCATATTTTGGAGGATATGTTATCCAGAGGGCTTTCTATTAATCCTCATACCTTTAATTCTATCATTCATTGGCTATGTGCAAAATCTAGGTTAGATTCTGCAGTTCGGCTCTTCAGGGAGATGATATTAAGGAATTTGAGGCCCAATGATGCGGTTCTGACCATGATGGTTAATAGACTCTGTAAAACAGGAAATCATTCTTATGCAGTTGAAATTTGGTACAAGCTATTGGAGAAAGGTTTCTCAGCCAACACAGTAACATCAAATGCATTAATCCATGGACTTTGTCAATCAAGTCTAATGCAAGAGGCCGTTTGCCTTCTTAAAGAAATGCTTGAGAGAGGCCTGGCATTAGATAGGATCACATACAATACACTTATTTTAGGATGTTGCAAGAAGGGAAAGGTAGATGAGGGTTTTAAGCTGCGGGAAGACATGGTTAAGCGAGGACATAAGCCAGATATGTTCACATACAATGCACTGATAGAAGGTCTGTGTGATATGGGTAAAATGAAGGAAGTGTCTGAACTCTGGAATGAATGCAAAAGGGATAGTTTGGTGCCTGATCTTTCAATGTATAGCACAATGATTGATGGGTATTGCAAAGCTGCAAAATTGGAGGAAGCTCAAAGTCTCTTTAATGAATTGGTCTCCCAAAATTTGGGGTTGAATTCTGTTGTATATAATATTCTCATTAAAGGACACTGTAGAAATGGAAATGTATTGGAGGCCTTCAGGCTTCGTGATGAAATGAAGAGTAAGGGCATCTCACCAACTGTAGTTACATACTCTTCATTACTACATGGGATGTGCCATGCTGGCCGTGTTGATGAGGCAAAGAACCTTTTTGATGAAATGAGACAGGAAGGCTTGAGACCAGAAGTTTTCTGTTATACTACATTACTTAGTGGGTATTGTAAGCTAGGTCAAATGGATGAAGCATGTAATGTTTTGCAGGAAATGTTTTCATATGGTGTAGATCCAAATAAGTTCACCTACACTGCCATGATTGATGGCTATTGCAAAATAGGGGACACTGGACAAGCAACAAAGCTTCTAGAAACAATGCTGGATCATGGTGTTGTCCCAGATGCTGTCACATACAATTGCTTGACATGGGGATTTTGTAAAGAAGGGAAAATGGAAGAGGCTTTTAAGATATGTGATCAGATGTCTCATAGAGGTGTACTGTTGGATGAGGTTACCTATACTACACTGGTGAATGGATTGTGTAGTTCAGGACTTCTAAAAGAAGCTAGTTTAATATCAGAGGGCATTTTTAAACGTGGTTTATTTCCAAAGCATGTAAACCCTATTCAGTTAAGTGAGCCTTTAAAGCTTGAGCAGCAGTCATTAGAGTAAATATTTTGCCTCAAAAAAATACAAATTCTTTTGGATTTGATTACGTCTCCAATTCTATAGGACCTAGAAATGAACAACCTAATGGCCGTCTCTTGCTATTTTCATCTTAATATGGCCATGAGGACACAATGAATATGAGTCTGTAGGCAAATCATCATTTTGCTTCTCAAGTGGGTCCTCGGTGCAACTGGATTGTCATTCTTGAATGGTGGATGAGCTCCTGCCTAGCCTCCTAAGGTGAAGAATTCAATTGTAAGTGTCATTCTTGGACCATAGTATTGTGGGCTTATGCAACTTTGCTTATTCTTTTTTAAGATTTTTAAGTGGTTGATTTGTTTGCATTTTGGCTCATTCTTTTACAGGAGTCTTTCTGGATATTTTAAGTGGTTCTACTTTTCCCCGTTATTTTTTCTGGTTCACGAATTGACAAACACACCGTGGTTTTGTTATTAAAAGGTATTCTATCTATGGCATGTTCTCTGTTCCCTTCTGTGCATCTATGCCTTTGCATTTCCTTTTCTGATGCCTTTAGTTTGCAAACTTATTTAGTTTAGCGTTTGCTGCTTCATAAGTGGAATCATGTTTTTTCCTTTTGGCCAAATCCATTTTATTGTCATAAGGTTATGCTTTTGTTGTATGTGGAATCATTTGTTTGTTTGCATAGTAAATCCCCCCCCCCTTTCTCTTTCTAGTTATTCTTTTGTACTTTTATGCATTGTTCTGATGAAAGAATTTTAACTTTATTTGTTCGTAGCAGTGTGGGGACTACCGTCATGACTTTTTACAAAATGAGTGCTCTATTATGCACAATTTTGTAGGAGGAATGTTGATCCTCTAACATTAATTTGGGGGTAAAACATCTCTTATTGTATCATTGGCCATGCTTTGTGTACGTATCCATGCATTTTCAGCCTTCCAAGATTGGCTGCTGTCATTTATTTTAGTAACTATTTCTTCCTTCTTTTGTTCAACAAAATAGCAGAGCATCAATGAAAATTATCTTTTGTGGTGATTCACAAATTTCTTGAATGAAACACTCTAAATCATGTAATCTAGCACGGGCAGCTTAGGTGTTACTGACTAAACAAGCTGGTGATACATTATCTGTTGTGTTAAATGTGGTTATTTCGAGAAGGGACAACTAAACAACAGGACTAGCATTTTGTTAGAAGGCTCCATATGACAACCCATGGCCACCTTGTTACCTAGGTATTTTGATACATTGACCACCTCATCCACTTTCTGCTAGTTTAGATTCTTGATTAAGTCATTATTTAGTTTAGTACTTTAGATGCATGGGATTTCTCCTAATTGTCTCTGCTCCTAGTTGCATTATGGCCTTGTTGGTAACTCAAATGCTGCTACCAGCAGCTGGCCCATTGTCATGATCTATGAACCTTTCCATCCAAAATTTTTGGTTGTGGAGTTTTGTAGGAGCTTGCCCAGATAATTAATAGAGAGGCGTTAAGTTATGGTCACGGTGGTTGCTATGTTATATGGGTATGGGTCCTCCATCTATCCATCCAGCAACCTACACCCCATCCACCTTTGCTCTCACTTCTTTTATTTTCTTCAGTTTTCGAACTCACCTAAGAAACTTAAAATTTAAGGTCAGATATAGATCACTCTAACCATTAGATCTGACCAAACTTCAGGCACATAATTCCCCTCCCTATTCACCATTAATTCTAGTTTGACCCCATTTTGACCATTCAACTTCAAAATATAAAACTTCCGTGAATCTATGTACTCCCTGAAACCCTAAAGAAAAAAAAAATTCATAACTTCCAATATAACCGTCCAAATTCAACCAAACTTGGCGGATCATATCCATAAGTCATTACCACATTACCTTGTAAGTTTCAGCCCATTCTTGCAAGTCACAACCCTAAACCCATTGACCACTATTCCCTAATTACACTCTATGACCTCCCAAAAGGTAGGATTTATCAAATCCATCTATATCCAATTGATCCAAATAAGTCCTTAAAGCTAAAAGCCATTGGACTACTCTGTCAGTCTGTCTCTCAACACAACCCCTACAACCCTTGTTCGTAGACAACAAATTTGGCTTAGTTTGGACTCAGATCTTGGCATTGGCCCTTTGTTGGGCCCACAACAATTCAAGACTGAATTAGAAAAGAATCACTGGGTAACCAACTCCTAACTCCTAATCCCTAGGAACAACTCAAAAGAACAGCTTAATGCATAAATCTAACATAGAGTTAGCATCCAAAAACTCCAATCTAATCCTAGGGGTGTCACTTGGCCGGTGGGCCGGGCCAGCCTTGAACCCTAACCCTACCCTAGAGACTGAAATTGAAACCCAAGCCCAAGCCAACCTTGTCAGGGTTTAAAAATTCCCAACCTTAACCCGACCCTGACATGGTCCTACCAATCCAGCCAGCCCTGATTAACCTCGATAGAGTCGGGTTGGCCTTGATTAACCTTGACTCTGACCTAATTTTAGTGGGAAACAGAATGGATAATAATATTAGCACGAAATAGAACCCCACCCATGACCTTTTTGTTGAAAACTATTAGTCTTACCAACTAAGCAACAATGTGTTGATATATTATGTTGGTATTAAATAACTCTTACGTATAACTTTAATTAAACTAACATAGGGTCTGTTGACTTGGGCTGGGTTAGCCGGAGGGGTAAACCCCGACCCTGTGGGGGCTCATTATTTTGTAACCAAAGCTCTTTCAGGTTGAAAAAATGGGGCTGGAATTGGGCTGGTCTTAGGGTGGGTTTGGGCCAGGCTGGGTCAGTAGGGTTTTATTGACACCCTTATCTAATCCCCCGGGGGGGGGGGGGGCAAAAAAAGATTTGCTTCAGAATTTGACAACCAAGACGATATGCCAAATAGTTTCAGTATTAAATCCACAAAGAACACACATCTCATCAGCTTTAGACTGTCTACTCACAACTTCTTGAGTAGGCAGTCCGTGATGCAAAATTCTCCAGGAGGAAACTTTATATCAGGGATGTAAGGGAATTTTCTTAAAAAGTTTCCACCACCTCAGTGGTAGTAGAACTGGAACACCTCATCAAGATGAGAGAAAGGCCCAGAACAATACAATGCAGCCAAATCAGTAGGGCCTTCCCTGACTTTGGGAAGGGTGCGGGATGGATTCCCTAGCCATTGGAAGCTTGGCGAATCAAGAAATACTGCCCAGCAGTTACAAGTGGTAGATGGTTATGTCCCAGACCTTACGAAGGCTCCTGTTTAGGCCCAAAACATTCTTGGTAGCTAATTGGAGTGTGCACAAGAGTCTCAAAGAGGAAGATCACATTCTAGATCCAGCTCCTAATGAGCCCTCAGACTTGCTGCCAGCCCTTAAAAAGCTTAGGTGAAGCCCCTAGGTTTTCTTCCCAGCCATAAACCAACAACTTGTAGTTCTTTAATCAGCTTTGTCATTTTCAATTTGATAGGGGCAGTTTAGTAACCTTAAGATCAGTCTAGTTCTTTTAGGTATCCACTAAAGACAGCCTTTAAATTCAACAAGAAGCCCACCATTTGGGTCCATGAGTCCTTGTAAGTTGTAAATGTCAACTATGAGACCTATTTAGTTGCTGTTATCTAATTCCTAGCCTACATCTCTTTTCGGGGTCCCCATCCAACTATGAGTCCTTTCATTTTATTATAGACAGGCCCCCAACCGATGGGAGAATTTACAGTCCGGATCATAATTAATCGTCTCTCAAGCCTCAATCGCATTTTTGTGTGTTTTACTGTTGCAACTTTCAGTTCTGTTCATTTGGCCAGAGAAGATCCAAGATTGAAGAATCTTCTTAGGTTCTAGGTGAGATCAACCCGTGTCTGATTGACAGCTTTCAACAAGACACCCCATCCGATCCGAAACTTTACAATGCTCCTCCACCTAGGCATCAAGCAGCCTACACCCAATCCCCCTTTGCTCTCACCTCTTCTCCTTATTTTCTTCAATATTTGAACTCCCCCAAGAAACTTAAATTTAAGGTCAGATCCTTCCTCCCAATTTATGAAGTCCTTAGAGCTACAAAGCCATTGGACCACTCCATCTATCAAAGTAACCCCCACAGCCCTTGTTCGAAGACAGCAAGTTTGGCTAAGTTTCGATTCAGATCTTGGCATTAGCCCGATTCTAGACCCATAAGCAACTCCAACTCCAGATTGGGAAAGAGTTACTAGGTAACCAACTCCTGAGTCCCTCCCAACAAACTCCTAATTCCTAGTAACAACTAAAAAAAACTTCGAAACAAGCTAACTCACCACCCATCATATAAGCATTGGGAGGTGGGTACCAGTTAATACAATCTAACCAACATTGTAATTAAATAAATCAAAACAGAACATAACCCATCCACCCTATGCATGGAGAGAGTGGCATCCACTGTCACCTAAAGACCAAGTCATGTGATTGTCTATTGGGTCACATAATAACTTAAATTGATCCAAATCTGAATCCATCTGAACCAACTCAGACCGGGTCCAAAACAAAACTAAGTGTAGGCAGCCTACTACTACTTCTTGGACTTATTTCCCTTGGAATTATTGTGTAGATGCAACACAAGTCGAACAAAATTGGGCTACCTATGCATATGTATGTAGAAATAGCTTTCATACCTGAAAGTTTTGTGTCAAAGAATGAACCAGTTGAACAACTGGTCCAGTTTAACTAAGCATGTGACTAGCCTATGACTAAGTAGTAGAATATAATTAGGAATTCATTGTTGAGTCTATTTCAGTTTCCAAATCAGTTCGAGTTACTGAGTTGGTTAAGTTAGACATTCCTTTTCAGAGTAGGTATCTACTTTTAAGCCTTTTTATATATACCTTGTAGAAGGACCTTTATTGAATACAAATTTGCCTATTGAATGATATGGTAAATTGGCTTCACCTTCTCCAGTCTGTCACTAGTGACCTTAGCCTAGTGTTTCAAGTCTGGGCTGTTGTTTGCTTGGTGTTTCAAGTTGAACTGGATGCTGTTAGACTTCTTGAAATCTGACCAGCCAATTTATTTAGGGGTTTATGGAGGATGATGCTAGGCAAATAAACTTAGTTTTAGCTTCACCTCTAATGGAGGTCCTTCAATGGTGGCTTTATCGGCTGCCAGGGGTGGATTTCAAATGGGGATATTCAATGCTTGTTAAAGGGAACAAAGGTAGGTTGAACCTCTTACAAGTCAATGGGCTGCTTTCTAAACTTAAAAAACAAAATAAAATGAAAAAGAAGAAGATTAAGGAAAGGGGAAAGGGGGTGAGGTCTTACCTTGTCAATGGTGGTTGGGCAGTTGAAGAAGATAATGAATCTTCTAGAAAGTTTGGATTTTAAGCACCGAGGTGTTTTCCTTGCGAGGGATTTGAAACATCAAGGGTTAGGGGCTGCATGTTAAACACCAGAATCTTGGGTTTCAAACACCTCAACGATGCAGTAAAGAAACCAATTAAGTTGAACATGAAAATTTCTGAACTCTTTTCCATTCTTTATTCATATAGAAGGGTTTTATATAATATAGTTTGCGGCCTTGCAAAGTTTCCCTAACAAATCACTAACAATTATTGATTTGAAAGCGAAGGAAACTCCCACCCTAAGTTAAATTGGACCCTTAATTAAATCAAGCTGAACTCTATTGTCCCACAATTAAATTTTTTATTTGCGTTTTTTAACGGGAATGGATATGGGTATCCATGCATGGAGTGTGTGGCATCCACCGGTCACTAGATACCAAGGATTTGATGGTCTGATAGTCACATGATAATATATACTCACCCAAGACTTAGCCCACATGAACCAACTCAGAATAGAGTCAGAAAACTAATAAAAAGAATTAAGTAGTAGCAGCCTATGACTACTAAGTTCTAAGACATCTTTCCTTCAAATTATTAGTGAGCAACAACATGAGTTCACCAACAAATTGGGCTTCCTATGCAT